>NW_017731579.1:1872221-1873211 GCF_001890085.2 Hipposideros armiger
GTCTACTTCTTCTGCCTTCGCTAGCATATCTCCTCCCCTTGTCATAAACTCCAGCCTCATTTAGTGAGTCCCTCCAACATACCAAACTCCCAAAGTTGTACTGGTCCTAGCACTTGCTGTTCCTTCAGGCGAGATAGGTTTTCCTTACTCTTCCTGAAATAACATCTGTTCATATGCTAAAATGTTACTTTTTCAAAGAGGCTTTCCTTTATTATAAATGGGGGCCCCTTTATATGCTTTCATAACTCCCTGTACTTTTCCTTCACAGCACTTTTCCACAGTACTTTGCTACATATCTTAATTACATACTGTCTTTCTCCACTGAACTCTGAATTCCAGGAACATAGGGATCTTGCCTATTCATATGGAATAGTATGCACACAGATGTCCAATAAATATTTTTTGAATGAATGAATTTCCATTTCTAAGATGAACAACCTAAGGGGTTTAGTGCTGAGTAACTTCTCTAAGACCTCATAGCAAGTAATGTCAGAAGAAGAATTTTTGTCTAGCACCTTTTCTACAGTAAATTTAGAATTCATATCGCAAGGCTGATTTCAGCAGGTAAGAAAATGTATAAGCAAAAATAATCATGAAAACAAATTGAGATTGAGTACAGAAAATATTCACCCACAACTCCAGTAAACCTTTTAAAAGCAAGATAGTGTTTAATTTTTTCGTTTAGTCTTATTTGAGGTGAAAACATTACTCTCATGTAGGCGTACTGTGAATGAACGCTCAGGCTTTACTAAGTTCCCGATAGGCAAAGATCTAACATTTACCAAAGATTCCCCACTTTGAAAATACTTATTTTCTTATAAGTAAAATAGATAAAAATGGCTAGACTGTGCCTTTTAAATAAGTATTTGAATTCTTGTTTATAACTTGGTAATACATCGTGATATACTTCTGCTACTTTGCTTTATAAAGAGAACCCTCTTGGGTCAGCCAAGTGGCACAATGGTTAAGTACTGGCTTGGGACGCCAGAG
>NW_017731579.1:1874957-1876140 GCF_001890085.2 Hipposideros armiger
TCCTCCACAACTAGACTGAAGAACAAAACGACAGCAACTTGTCTGTTCCCCTTCCCCCAATCCCCAGCACTGTTCCCATCCCCCCAATTCCCCAATAAAAATCTTAAAAAAAAAAAAACCCTTACCATTTCATAAAGAGGGGAATATGATTCACTAAGCATCTTACATCTTTAGGTCTTTGATAAATAAATGGGATTTAAAGTAAAGTTTAATATAGTAGACAGAGCATTAAACTTTACAGACTGAAAACTAGAGTCCATACTGAAAACAGGCCCTGCATACTCACTTACTAGTGTTGTGTAACCTTGGTAAGTCACATAACCTCTAAATTTTGGTTTCCCCATTAGCTAAATAAAGCAAGAGGAAAAAAGTTACTCTAATGACCAACTAATTCATGTGAAAACACTTTATGCAAAAAACTTTATATAAAGCATTTATATATTTTGTTATGTGATATTAGAATTTTAATTTAAACAGAGGAGTGACATCACATTTGTGTTTTTAAAATGTCTGGCAGCAGAATGGAGGACAAATTGGCAGCAGGCAGACTTAAAGCAGACAGTTGGGCAGCTGTTACCGTAACCTGCCACTAAAAATTGATACAGAAGGGGAGGTACAGAACTAAAGTACTTTTCAGAGAATGAAGAGGAGAGGGACAGATTTGGTTACTAGATGTTATTGGGTGAGAGAGGAATAGAGGATAATATTCTGGTTCTGGCTTGGGAATTTAAATTACTGATGGCATCATTTTTTAAAGGAATACTAGAGAAGGAATACATTTGGAGGTGAGAAGATGATTGGCAACTCAAGGTTGAAATGTCTGAAAAATCCAAGTTGACACGGACTAGTAGGAATTGGAAATATGGTTCAAGAACTTGGTGACTGGCCCTGGGATGCAGATTTTGGAATCATTGGTATGAATTACAGTATCATTGGAGAGTATGAACAGTTAAGAAATTAGAGAACAGCCCCGTGGAATACTAACATTTAAGCAGAGGAAGAGAAGGCTGAAAAAGAAAAAAAGAGTATCCCTCCCTTCAAAAAAGTAGAATCACAGGGCCGGCCGAGCTGGCCTGAGTGGCGCGATGGTTAAGAACTCGCTTGGGATGCCAGAGGGCCCCGGTTCAGATCCCACATATGAGGGCCAGTGACACTGCCCTCTATAGCTAAGATGCTGAACAAC
>NW_017731579.1:1877075-1904460 GCF_001890085.2 Hipposideros armiger
AAAAAAAAAAAAAAAGTAGAATCACAGAGTTTAAAAAGGATTGATAAAGTACATAAAATTATGGATCCTTTGGATTTGTTAGTGGCCATCATTGACTTTGTGAGAACCTTTTGGATGGCCCTTTGGGGTCGGAATACCTAGATTGCTAGGTTGAGAAGTAAGTGAGAGTTGAGGAAGGATAAGTCAGAAAAATGGGAGTGGATAGAGGAGGAATTAAGAATGTGAGATGAGAGGTGGTTTAGGAGGAAAGGGGGAAAGAATAGGCCCTTTTTATATGCTGAGTGGAGTTAAAAAAATTAGAAAAGATATAGGGAGAAACAAGGAGATCAGGGCTGTTGATGGGGTAAGTTTCCAAGGAAGAAAAGTCAATCCAAAGCATTGAACAAAAATTATTAATCTTGGATTTAAGAAGGGTTATCTCCTTTACTGATAACAAAGGAATCAGGTAATAGTAAGGTGTGGAGCACGAGTTGGACAGAAAGTTAAAGCATTTAACTTCTTTGAAAAGTAGGCAGTAAGGTTCTCTATTCAACCTAATAGATCAGAGACTTCCTGAGACTGGCAAGGTGTGAAATAATTATTGAAAATAGAGAAGGTTGTATTGGAGATGTACTGAAGGATTGTGGGTCATCTTTGAAGGATTTGCGAAATTGAAGACCATAAATCTTTAATCCCCGTGAGATTTTCTTTAGTAATTTTTGAACCAGATAATATTAACATTATGATAAAACTATTTTCATATTGATGTACTAGTGTGTGAGAATCATGGGTAATGATCAAGTGTGAGGCACTCTCATAAAACCTTGTAATTCACTGAATCAGAGGGAAATGATAGTGATTAAGCCACAGGCAGAAGCCTTAATCATAAGTAAAGCGACCTTGATCATATTTTGATAGATTTACTTCATAGCTTTTTATATGGGAACACAGTCAGATGGCTCAGTATTATTCAGAAATATTGGGTTGTCGGAAAAGTCATGACTCATTTTTGCAACGAAAAACAAAAAATACATCATGACTTGTCCAACAGCCTAATATTTCACCTTCAGTCTCACCCATAAGATACAGATTCCTTTGTGCAAGAAATTTAAATTATTCTATTTGTCACAAAGCAGTTAATTACTGCTCTGTACTGTGATTTATCTAAATGTTTGCATATTAGTATTTAGATGAATTTACACAGTTGCAAGTCAATAGTTAATATGATATTTGGTACTAAAGCTTGATCAGCTTAAAATCAGTATATGTCAATTTCAGAGTTTTCGAATGATTGTTTTGCTTATATTATCTTCCCAGATATCAAGGGTGATGATCTACTTTCTGTATTTTATGTGTTTTTATTTTCTTATGAGATGTCACTCAATTATTTTTTACTTTTCTGGCTTACTGGTTGCTCATATTAGTAAAAGGAAATAATTTCTTGAAAATGAATACATGGCTGTATATCAGAATTATAATTTGATAACTTTAGAAACAGTCAAATAAATCATGATTTTTCAAAGAAAATTCTTCAAAGCTTATGTAAATTTTTAATTAAAATTTAATGCAAATTCCTCTGTTTGGAAGATCTAATATAGAAGATAAATATGAGATAATATAAATTTATGATTTTTTTCAAAAAATAGTAGTAAATCTAAAACTATACATTTTATACATTTTGCTGTACATATTTTTATCCAAAATTTAAAAACCTAAGCTGTGTTTATAGTTATTTTTCTTATTTTTATGCTTGAAATTTCTTTTCATTTGTTGACTGTCATTTAACTCTATGAGTTTTGTTGGTCCAACATTATTCATAGTCTATACATTTGACTCTACTTCATTTTTGTGCATGTATATGAAGATGTTTATGTGTTTGCGTATGTATGTATATGTAAACCATTCTATATTAAATAGAAAACATATTAATCATATTTAATGTAATATTTCAGGAAGACAGAAAAGTACAAAGAAAAATATAACAAAATATCTACATATTCTTTTCTTAGTTTAAAAAAATAAAACATTACAAGTATAGTTGAATCTCCCTGTATGTTTCCTTAATCCCATGCTCTTCCCTCCCTCGCCAGAGGGAGCCACCATCCTGGAATTGATTTTTATTATTTTCTTTCTTTATACTTTTACTATACATGGATCTGTAAATAATATGTATTATTTGTGGCATGTTTTAAAATTTTCTGCAGTTGCACTATGTGTGCTTATCTATAGCAATATATTTATATTATATTATATGTATTCTTTTGTGGCTTTGTTGTTGTTCAACATTGTAATTTTGAGATTTATCCATGTTAATACATGTACATAGTTGTATTTTTCATTTCAGTTTTTATGTAGTTTTTTTTTCTTGGTGTGAATAGGGGGTATTGGATCTTTCCCATTTTTTTTTTTATTCTTACAAATTATGCTGCAGTATATATTCTTACAGTTGTATCCTTGTAAGTGCAAGAATTTCTGTAGGATAAAACTTAGCAGTGGCAATACATAATTTTATGGTATACACATCTTCATCTTTATTAGATATTGCCAAATTATTCTCCAAAGTGAGGGTTCTAGTATAGTTTACATTCCCATTGGCAGTATACAAATTCCTGTTATTACACATCTTCTGTACTCTTAATATTGATACGTGCATACATGTGCTTGTGTGATCAGTTTCATGAGAATGATATGGTATTATGTTAATTTGTATTCCAATGGCTAATGAAATTGAGCATCTTCTCATATGGATAGAGTTCATTCTGATTTCCTGCTCTGTGAATTGACCTTTTTTTCTTTTTTAATTAAAGGAATTCTTAATGTGTTCTAATCCACGGTTGCGTACATGCAGTATAAGTATCTTCCCCAGTCTTACCTCTTTACTTGGTGCTCCCTTTGCTTTTCATTTTAACCTTGTCAAATTTATCAAAATTTATCTCTAAGATTCTTTTGCTTTTTGTCTTAACTCTTCATATAATCTAAGGTAAGAAGGATTTTCTATATCTTTTTTAAAAATTATACTTTGCTTTCACATTTATGTTTTTAATCTAACTATAATTTACTTTTGCAGTTCTTCTATAACACAGTATGTGTTCCTAAAAATCAGCATGCTTTATGCAGAATCATGCAATAAAAACCACAGGGCATGTGGGGAAAATGGGATTGGGGCACAGTACTCAAAAATATTTTGTCAGTGACATATTAAAAAAAATACCTAAAAATGATAGCACAGTTTTACCTATGTTATGTTAAATGGTTAAGAAATGCATAAATACCACAATAAATACGATGTTTTTATTTTGAAAAAGATTTGCCTGTGGAAGCAGGATTCAGAAGGGCGGTAGCTTGTGATGGGTTGTGAAGTGGTAGGTAGGAGGGTCATCTGAAATCGGCCAGGAAGTAGTAACTGCAGTTGTGGAGTGCGCAGCTCATTACGCGGGTGAAGTGAGGTAGATGTTTGAAGTGTGTGTGTTTTGTGCATCCCTGTGTGGTTCAGCACAGCTGGGTAATGTTCTCCCTTCACCTGGTGTTTGTTTCAGAGTTAGGACGATGGGATGGCAAGCAAGCACCTGGGGTGTAAAATTTAAGGAGGCTCTCCCTGTTGGGGTCCCTAGGCATCTCGCTTGCCTCACCTTAGTCTTGGCCCTGCTTGTACATGAAGCAGTGCTTAAGCATACGCTAACATTTGTTATTGTTCCCCAATATATCAGTCATATTTAACACATTCAAGTTTTTGAAACAAGCAGAGTAGAGCTGACTGCATACGTGAGGTAGAGTTCTAATTTTTTCACATGTACATTGTCAGATCTTTCCCCACTAGTTTGTAACGATGCTTTTGGCATATATCATAGTTCCACATATGTATGAGCCTGGTTCTTGTTTCTTTGTGTTGTTTTCATTGGTCTTTTCACTTCTCCCTATGCTAGTATCACATTTTCTTAATCACAGGGCTGGCACTAACTTTGTAACCTTGGGCAAGTTAATTTCTGTGTGCCTATGAAATTTTAATAGTGCCTACCTCATTGGGTAGATAAAGGAATAAATGAGCCAATATATTAAAGTGCTTAGAAGCATGCACCTGGCCCAAGAGTAAAGCTTAAATGTCAGTTATTTTGTTATTATTAAAAGTAATTTCTATAATTTGACATCTAATAGACTGAGATTGTCATTTTGTTTTTCTTTTCCCAAATTGTCTGACAAGAAACAGGGAGAAGCTTGTGGAAGGATTCTCCTAACAAAGTGACATTTAGGCTATGAAGATGGCAGGAGTTAACTAGGTGTTTAGAGCAGGAAGAGAATATTCTAGGCAAAAGGAGCCATGAAGCAGAAAAGTGTGTGTCCAGAAACTGAAAAAAGGCTCTTATGCTAGATCTCAGCACAAAGACAATTGGTACTGGCTGGGACTAGAAAGGTGGGAAGGAGCAGATCATGCAAGACCTATTATGCAACATTAAGGGTTTTATTTAGCATTTATCCTAAAATCATAGTTATAACTATTTGTGCAGATTGATAAGCCACAAAGTATAAATCTTCATAAATAGCTATAACTATTCAAAAAAGAAACTCAGAAGCTAAAATTGGGCCCATTTGGACCCTAATAGCATACCCAAGGATTAAGAGTGCTTTTGAGAATACGTATATTTGAGAATACGTGTATTTGGACCTTTGTTCACTCATTTGTAATCTTGGTGAGTTATTTATTCTGTCTTTGGCTTTTATCATTTCAAATTGAGGAATCAGGATTTTTGGCAGATTCATAGTTTAAGAGTCGAGTTTTTTACAGTACAACGAATCTGTCAATGTCTTGAAATAAATTTTTTTTCACTTACTTGTCTACCGCATCTAATATTATTGTCTTTCATGGGTACACCTAAGAAGACTACACATTATTTTTGTAATAGATGCTTTTATTTTTCCTACTTGCTTCATGTTTCATTACCAAAAATTTCTACAAGTAAGATATAGGTGACCTATAATAAAAGTATGACACCCCTTTGCAATTGAAGTAGTGTTGAAAGCAGCTAGGTATTCATCAAATGGGAGAGTCTTCTGTCATAATAGTATCATTATACAGAAAGTAGTCACTTTGAGATCTAGGAAAAAGAGTTGAACTAGAAATGTTACGGCAGCAGATAAATATTGCCCAATGCAAACCTCCACTATAACTGTGAAGGATTTATTAAATCCCCATACTTTACAAATATCTTTTAAATAAATATAAATAGAATTTTGATAGTATTCCACAATAGTTTTATTAAACATCTTGGGCTTTTAAACATCTTGTTAACCTTTACTTTTGATTTTGTTGGTGATTGAACCTGGTTACATGTGGAGAAAATGTTTTGGAAAAGAATTTAAAATAATTATGAGCCGGTGGTGAAGTGGTATTTTATTATAGGTTATATATAGTCAGAATAAATTTGTGAAGTTTTTTAGGTTTATTATTTTTTTTTATGTTCTCTTTGCTAGAGAACCATTATTTTACTTTTTCTGTCATTGGTCTTCTGATGAGACACTAATTCTAGGTATTTGAAAGTGAGGTGAATATAGTTTCAGTACTGCTTATATTGTTGTGTCATACTATTTATTTATTTATTTTTGTGTCACACTTTTAAATCAATCAAAAATCAATCCTGTTTGTCCCAATAGATTTTATTACTATATGAGGAACAGTTGGAGACAGTATTTGTTATTAACTTTTTTTGATGAAGCTAATTTTTAATTTTTAAAAAACTTTGATAATTATTATAATGTCTTGCAAACCTTTAATAATTGCTTTCTTTATTCCCAAAAAGATACAGTAAAATATGTAAAATAACATACTGTATTTGTAAGTTTTTTGCACAAGAACTGTTTTTCTTATTTCTTTCTGTTTTACCATGTTGCATTTTTAAATCTGATTTTTATGATTACCATTTGAATTTTTGTTCAATTGGCAAATATTTATTGAGTTATTACTTGCATTTTAAAGAAAGTACTGTTAAGGAATTTTTTTAACGTGTATGTCAATACTTGTCCTGAAGTAGTAGATAATTATAGAACAATAGAAATAATACTTTATACAAGTGAAATATTTTTCTTCCAAATACTGTGATGTTAAAATTATTCTCAGTAATCTTTTTTTTTTTTTTAAAGATTTTTATTGGGGAATTGGGGGAATGGGAACAGTGCTGGAGAATTAGGGGAAGGGGAACAGAGACGTTGCTTCACTGGCCCAAGTTGGCACTATCATTGCGCTCTTCCCAGACAAGGCAGATCAGTCGCCGGCTTCTGGATGGCCTCTCACTGCAGCTGTTAGCCGCTCACGCTGGCTGCTGGCTACACACGGTAGCCCATGGCAACCCACTGCAGCAGGGGCTGCAGCCATGCCGTCGCCAGCGACTCACAGCAGCCCAGCTCCAGGTTGAGCTGTTGTTCAGCATCTTAGCTGTAGAGGGCAGTGTCAGTAGCCCTCATATGTGGGATCGGAACCGGGGCCGTCTGGGGTCCCAAGTCAGCTCTTAACCATCGCGCCACTCGGCTGGCCCTCAATAATCTTTGAAATAGGCGTGTACTTTAATATAAAATGAAATATCAAACGTAGATAGCTTTTCTGCTCTTCCTGTAGATCCAGGTTTTTCTTTTACCAATTTCTTTTGATTTTTAGGTACCTAGTTGATAGTCGCTGGTTCAAACAGTGGAAAAAATATGTTGGCTTTGACAGTTGGGACAAATACCAGATGGGAGATCAAAATGTATATCCTGGACCCATTGATAACTCTGGACTTCTTAAAGGTATTATTTCCTTCTTTCAGTTAAGTTGTAAATGTGTTCATTTCAATATATTAGAGTCAATATATGTAATAGAAGATGTTAATGTAAATAAATTGGTACATTAGAAATTTCTTTGTTGTAGATTTGACCTAATGAACTTAGATTGTTCTTTCACAATGAGTTATATTCTGTATCATGACAAATTCTGTTTTTCATTTATAATGTAATAAGGGTTTATTATTGTTTAAAACTTTAAATAAAGAATGTAAATTAGAAAATACTATTTTACCATTGTGGGGGAATGGTGTGTTGTATATTGTTTTTCTTAATGGACACATGATGATTTTTATTTAGGTTGGGGAGCACTGGCATATGTTTACATTCTTGGATTTTTGTATTAATCTTCTACGACCCTTACTGCTTGTTAGCTCTTCTATACCTCTCATTACTTTTAAAAAGAATAAAACATAAGTACCAGAATTGCCATTTCTGGCCAAGATGGGGTTAACAGATTTCTTTTCTACCTGAATGAACTAAAACCTTGATGACAAAATACATGAAATGAGATCTCAAAACATTAGACATCAATCAGGCAACAAAGAACAGTGATTCCTGAGAGGAAACAAATGAGGTGAGCCCTGTGATTGCCTCAGCTTATTACATTGAGAGTTTCCAAGACATAGCACAGAAGGGGAAACTCGTGCAGAGCCAGGCAGCCTTCCAGTAGTTGAGGACAGAGTTTGGAGTCCAGGGAGATGAAGGCTGCTGGAGTTTGCAGGGTAGAGTACTAGAGAGGAATGAGCAGCACACAGAGAGGGAGAGACCTAGAGACTCTCATAGGGTCTCTTTCAAGTCCTCAGATGATCAGTGCATGCTTGTGAGGAAGCTGCCCAAGGCCAGAGAAAGAAACACCCAAAAGAATTAGAGGAACAATCATTACGGCTCATGTGGGAGGGACCCAGAATAATGTATTTGCAGCAGCCAAAGTGGAAAACCTTGTAATTCACAGGGTAGACTACTGAGATCAGATTTGTCTCTGTAATAGGGCAAAATTAATCCTCTGGTCCTTCTAACTTGAAAGCATTTAACTCTTGCCAAATAACTTAACTGCCTCTCAGAACAAAACACAAGAATATTTATAGGAATACAAAAAATATCCAGCATCCAGTAAGATCAAATTTATGATGTCTTGGGTCCAATCAAATATTACCTGGCATGCAAAGAAACTGAAAAAAAAAAGGTGTATAATGAGAAGAAATATCAGTGTTTTAAAATTTTCTCTAAGTGGATAAAAGGAATAAAGAACAAATGAAACAAATGCAAAACAAATAACAAGATGGTATATTTAAACTCTATGAATGATCGCATTAAGTATAGATACTCCAGTTAGAAGTAGAGACTATGAGATGAGATTTAATAATAATACCCAACTATATACTGTCTATAAGAAACCCACTTTAAATATAAACATACAAATAGATTAAAAGTAAGAGATTGAAAAAAGATATGCTATGTTGTGGTATAAGAATTCTAAGACTGACCTCCAGTGACCCTCACTCTTGTATTATCATCTCCCCTTTGAGGATCCGTGGAATCTGTGACTAGGATGAAGTATCATGACCATGATTATTTATGTTATATGACAAAAGGGAGATTATCCCAGTGGTCTTAATCTAATCACATGTGCCCTTTAAAAGCAGAATTTTCTCTGGCTGGTGGCTGAAAAAGTCAGATTCAAAGCAGGAGAAGGATTCAGTGCATCATTGCAAGTTTGAAAATGGAAGGGACCACATGAGAAGGAAGACAGTTATCCTTAAGGAAGAGAGATTGGCCTCGGGCCCTCAGCCAGTGAGGAAACAGGGACCTCGGGGATGGATAAACTTGACTAAATATGTGCAAGACCTTTACAATGGAAACTACAAGACATTGCTGAGAATACTTAAAACCTAAAGAAAAATCATGTTGGTGGATCAGAAGACTCAATATTGTTGAATTCCCTCACTCACTATAGATTCAGCACAATCCCAAATCACAATACTAGTAGACATTTTAAAAATTACAATAAAATTTATATACCATAAAATTAATCCTTTTAAATTTTTCAGTGGTTTTTAATATATTTGCACAGTTGTACAACCATCTAATTCCACATTTTCATCACCCCAGAAAGAAACTTCATACCAATTCATTCTCCATCCCCACTCAAAACCCTCAGCTGTAGGCAACCACAAATCTACCTTCTGTCTCCATGGATTTGCCGATTGTGGACATTTTATCTAAATGGTTGACTTCTCTCAGCACAAAGTTTTCAAGTATCACCCATATAGCATGAATCAGTACCTCATTTCTTTTATGGATGAATAATTTTCCATTATATGGATATACCACATTTAATTGATCCATTCATCAATTAACGGACATCAATTAACGGACAATTAATGGATCCATTCATCAATTAACGGAATTTGGGTTTTCAGTTCTGGCTATGAACATTCCAGATTTTTGTGTAGATGTATATTTTCATTTCTCTTGGGTATATACCTATACATGGAATTACTAGGTCACACAGTAACTCGGTATAACTACTTGAAGAACTATTAGACTTTTCCAAAATAGTTACACCATTTTACATTCTTCCCAGCAATATATGAGGGTTCCAGTTTCTCCATATCCTTGCCAACACTTATTATTGTTTGTCCTTTTATTATAGCCAGCCTAATAGGTGTGAAGTGTTATGTCATTGCAATTTTGATTTCTATTTCCCTAGTGATTAATGATGTTAAATATCTGTGTTGCTTTTATATATATATATTTTTTTTAAATTAATTAATTAATTTATTTTTTGGAGAAATGTCTATTCATATCCAGTGCCCATTTTTTTAATTGGGTTACTTGTCTTTTTATTGTTAGTTTTAAGGGTTGTTTACACATTCTCATACTAGCCCCTTATCAGATATATGATTTCTAAAAATTGTCTCCCATTCTGTGTATTGTCTTTTACTTTCTTGATACCTTTGAAGCAAAAAAGTTTTTAATTTTGATGAAGTCAATTTACCCATTTTTTCCTTTGGTTGCTTATGATTTTGGTTTCAGAAAGCATCACATAATCCAAGGTCATAATAGATTAAACTTATGTTTTCTTTTAAAAGTTTTATAGTTTTAGGTCTTAAATTTATGTCCTTGATAAATTTGAAGTTAAATGTTGGTGTATATAAGTTAAATATTGGTGTATTTTAAGATAAATATTGGTGTATGTTGTGAGATAAGAATCAACTGAATAGAGAATCCAAAAGGAGATCCACACATATATAATCAATTGATTTTAGACGAAGATGTAAGGAGGAATTCATTGGCGAGAGGATAGTCTTAAACAAATGCTGTTTCTGTTTGCAAAAAAAAGTGACTTTTGATCCATACCTGTCACCATATATAAAATTAATTCAAAACAAATCGTAGACCTAAATGTAAAAACAGTAGTAACAAGTAACAAATATCAGATGTTCTTTGTTTAGTTTAGAAGTGTTCTCCCTTTTAAAATAGATCATTTTATTTTATACACTAGATACAAATTACTATGTAGATTCTGGTACGAAATAAAATCATTTAGCCAGACTCTTGAATGATTGTAGAAAACAGCATAGACGTCTTAATTTTAAACTCTTTTCTTTTCCTAAGTTTTCTTCGAGGCAGTTTGTTATAGTGAAAGAAAATGGATATTAGGGTAAACGGATTTGTGTTTGAATCGCTCCAATTTTCTGTCTGTGTGACCTTGGGCAAGTTAATCAGTACCTGAATGTATTCGCTAATAAAATTGGAGATATCTACTTCGTAATGGTGTTTTGAAAATCAATTGAGATAACAGGTTTTTTGGGGTTTTTTTATAATAACACCTTTCACTGTACCTGCAATTTTCTGTATGTGTGATTTTGGGCAAGTTATTCAATTTTCCTGAATATATTTTCTAATTTAAAATGGAGATACTTACCTATCTTACAGGATTGTTTTGGAGATTGAGATAACATGGTTTTCTACTGTATTATCTCAATAGTACATTATCCATACAGGGGCTTAGAATATTTAAGTTTCTTTCACGTTCAGAGGTTCTGAAAATACATTGCAAAGTATCAGTTTTCACCAAGAATTTATTAATTAGAACGTTTAAAAAAACTGAGCTTAAAAATTAATACTTAGTTTCTGCTAATGAAGCGTGTGTTATAAAATTCAGAGACTTCCCTCCCATTTCTATGTGAAACATAGTTTCCTCAAAGTTTTAGTATGATTCTGAGACCATAGATTGATCCTAGATAGAATAAATAACTTTCTTTAATCCCTTCCACATTTTCCTGCTTCTTAATTTGTATTGTTATATCTAATAAGAATAATATGTCCTCATTATTGAAATGTTATCAACAACATTTTAGTTCCCATTTTTGTTAATTTAAGACTCGCTCAGAATGAGAAAATCCTCTTTATGTTGTATATAACTCAATAAACTATAAATATTTCTGTTTCTGTCCTTTAGAAATTCAAGTAAAAGACCAGATAACAAATGAATCTCAATTTAGGACTGTGATGTAGGTCTAACTCAAGGTATTGCTTGTAGATTTCTGGCCTTTTCTGCACCAAAGTTTTAGTTTAACCATAATTTTGAAAATGGCTCATTTAATTAGGATCACATCTAAAAAACTACTTCCACTTTAGATCTGGGGAGGGGTCTAGATCATGGGCCTTCTGGAGTAATGAGTTGGTTCATAAGATGCCCTTTTGTGATTTCCATCATGGTTTCCCATGTGCTTTGGAGTCATTGTGAAAGATTATTGATTTGTTTCTGAGCCTCCTTCACCAGCTAATGCTATATAGATCACTACTACCATATGAGGGATTTCTGATACTCAACATATTTGGGAAACACTCTTCTTTCAGGACCCTTGGCTAACAGTCACACCTTGTTATATTTTTAAGAGCTTAATAAAAGAAAAATTATCTTTAAACACTGTTGGCTGACTAGTGAACTTTTTAAAGCAGTAGTTTTATTTTGGAATATGTAGATTTAGATGTGAACCTATTTAGTGCTTTCTTCAAAATTAATTTAAATATTTAAATTATTCCTCATGAGTTTAAGTAATTTTTAATGTGTATAACCAAAGTATTTAGAGATATGTAGTATTGTTTCTTTTTATTTATCGAGTTTGTTTTTCCTTTTGCAGATGGTGATGCCCAATCACTTAAGGAGCATCTTATTGATGAATTGGATTACATTCTATTGCCAACTGAGGGCTGGAATAAACTTGTCAGCTGGTATACATTGATGGAAGGTCAGGAACCAATAGCACGAAAGGTACATATTAAGAATAACTGAATAAAAATATTTTTCTTGAACAATTTATATTTTATTGTTAATCCAATGACTTGTGAAGCCTTGTCAATGATCTTTCAGAAAGGCCATCAAAGGTTACTTACTGTATACTGTATAATAATAACAACAACTAACACATATAGCGGATTCACTATATGCCATGCGCTATTATAAGCACATAACAGTAGTCCCTCCTTTTCCACAGCTTCGCTTTACATGGTTTTGTTTACTCGCAGGCAACCATGATCCAAAAATATTAAATGGAAAAATTCAAGAAATAAACAATTCATAAGTTTCAAATTGCATGCCATTCTAAGTAGCGTGATGAAGTCTCACACTATCTCACTCTGTCCTGCCTGTGACGTGAATCAGACCTTTATCCATCGTATCCACCCTGTGTGTTACCTGCCCATTAATCATTTGGTAGCTGTCTCAGTTATCAGATTGGTAATCAGAGAGAGAGACAGAGAGAACACATTCAAATAATGTTTATTCCAGTATGTTATCATTCCTCTGTTTTGTATTGGTTATTGTTGTTAATCTGTTTTGCGGCCTAATTTATAAATACACTTTCCCACAGGTATATATGTACTATATATATATATATATATATATATATAGGAAAAACATAGTATGTACAGGTTCGGTACTGTTCATGGTTTCAGGCATCTACTGGGGGTCCTGGAATGTATCTTCTTATGGATAAAAGATGACTGCTTTACACATTATTAACTAAATTAATCCTCACAGAAAACCCTGTTAGGTAAGTATTATTATTCCCATTTTATACGTGAGGAAATGAGGACAGGAGTAGAGAGGTTCAGGGCCTTTTAGAAAGTCACATTAGTTTACAAACTAAGGTGGCCTGACTGTTTTCTTAACCACTGTGCAGCACTGCTTTTTTGATAAAACATTTAGAAAATAATGAAAAAACTACAAGTTGAAGAAATGTCTTGCAGCATAATTTTTTTAAAAATTTTTAAAGTTTTAAAATTATAGTCTAGAAGCATTGAAAGTGACTGATTTTCTTTACTTTGAGAACTAAAAAGTCATTTATGAAAGTGAGGGTATTGCCATAATAGAATACCCAATGCTTAAAGGAGACCTGCCAACCTCACACAAGTGTTTGGCCATGTGTTTGGGTAAGGAGGGAGTCAGGGAGAGAATGGGGAGGAGAACCAGAATCTCGGAGCATAATGATTTATCTGGTTGTTTTCTCATCTCACATAGAAACAATTAAAAAGATGAATTATGTAACACAAGGTATAAAATTTAGTAGACCAAACCATATTTGTATTTATTTGTAACTGATGCTACAAAGTTGCTGTATTAACACTTTGTATTTATCTATCTATGGTTTAGGTTAGAATTGAATCTTGTTTTCTAAATAAAATGTGAAAGTGCCTTTGATTTAGTTTAGTTCCTTAATTTCACTTAGCCTTTTCTTGTAGCCATTTCAAAATTAGGATTCCTCTATTATAAGAACACTAGCGTTATATGTATAAAATGACCTATTGTTTTATCTATATTGCTGGAGAATTGAGTGTTTTGACCATTTTTGAAGAGTAGACTAATTAGCTATAAAACTATCTAGAACTTTATTTCTGTGATAAAGGGAAATGTGTGTCTAAAATACCTTCAAATTTGGTAACCTGAATTACTTTATATGATAATATAAATGATGCACTTTAAATGATATATTTTTAGTCTTAATAAATTGTAGCACATTATACATTATAAGTCTTTATTATGAGTAAATACAGGGGGTGCCCAAAAAATGTATACACATTTTAAGAAAGGAAAAGTATTAAAATTGTAATACTTAATATATACCGATAACAAAAGATAAATACAAGTCACGTTTGACTTCTGCAATTACAAGAGGTGCTCAAAGTGGTTACCATCAGTGTCCAGACACTTCTGATTATGGTGAACCACTGCCTGACCAATGTTGACCAAAGTGTCCACTTGTATACATTTTTTTGGTACCCCTGGTAGATTAACCAACACCTTCATTTGGCATTACTTTTTGAAAGAGGACTTATTAGCATTTCTTGAAACCTGTGTCTGATAATCAAAGTAAAGGAAAAAAGAAAAAGAATTATGAAAACTTCACAGAAGTAGAAAAAAAAAAAGTTTAACTAGTCTGCTAGGAGGCCATACATTTATTTTTTAAAAGGTAGTTAGAATTTACTCAACTTGTAAAATAATTTTCAAACTTTAACATGCATAAATTTACCCTGAGTTTTTATTAAAATATGTTTTCCTCCAAAATTAAATCAGTGAATCTGGGAATTTCTGTATAGTATGTCCCACATGACTCTGATACTAGTGAACTCAGTTAAAAAAACAGAGCAGGAAATAAAATGAAACCAAAATCCAAGAAAAATAATGGACAATAGAAACAGAACCATGAGGAACCTAAATAATAGAGTTATCAGACAGAGGCTATAAAATATTGTGATTATTATGTTCAAAAATATGAAAGAGTTGAAAAGAACGACAGAACTATACAGAACCAAGTATAATTCTAAAACTGAACAATAATATGAAGAAATTAAGAATTAAGGCCTTAATGTTTGGATATAAAACCAGGCTAACCAGAACCAAAGAGAGAATTTGTAAACTAAATAACATCAGTAGAAAATGCACAGACTAAAGCTTAGACTAAGGAATGGAAAATACAGAAAAAAGCAAAGGGACACATGGAATACAGTAAATAAGAGTCCATATAAATGGACTTTTAGGAGGAGAGTAAAGACAGAATGAAGTAGAAGTGATACTGGAGGTAATAGCTGAGAATTTTCCAAAACCAATGAAAGATAACTGTGCTACAGACTCAAGAAATGCTATGATCCCAAGCTGAAAAAATATAAACAAAACTATACCCAATAAATCTGTTGAAAAGCAAAAGCAAAATGATATTCTTTATAGTAGCCACAATAAAGATATATATTACCTTCAAAGTGAGGATATGACAAAGAAATAATTTCTCAAGAGAAACTGAAGTAAAAAAATCTTCAACATGCTGAAGGAAAATAACTGCTAACCTAGAGTTCTGTGACCAAGGAAAGGATCCTTCAGAAAAAGCCATTTTTAGATAAACAAATTGATAGAATTTGTTACCAGCAGACCTGCACTAAAGTAAATAGCAAAATAGTCTGCAGAATGGAAGGAAAATTTACTCCTATAGAGATATAGGAAAAAAATGTAGATTGACAAAAGTAAACATTGTGAATAAATCTTAAGACAGACTTTTTAAAATAGTAATAATTTCTTACAGGGATGAAAATATATATAAAATTAAAGTATATAACAATATTAGCATTTAAGTCAAGATAGTGGCTTCGAAGATGACCCCCAGTGATCTCTGCCTCCTCACATCCACATCCTTGGGTAGTCCCCTTTCACACTGTACCGAGGTCTTGGTATTGTATTGGTATGTGTGATCAGTGACATATAGCAGAAGCCATGTCGTATCACTTTCAAGATTGGATTTTAGGGTGAAGGGGATTATAAGAACAAACTTCCAGTTATAAAGTAAATAAGTCATGGAGGTGCAATGTATAGCATGGTGACTATAGTTAATAATACTATATTGCATATTTGAAAGTTGCTAAGTGAGTCGATCTTAAAAGTTCTTACAACAAGAAAAAAAATTGTGGGTCAGCGGAGTGGTGCGTTGGTTAAGAGCTGGCTTGGGACGCCAGAGGGCCCCGGTTCGGATCCCACATGTGAGGGCCAGTGACACTGCCCTCTACAGCTAAGATGCCGAACAACAGCCAACAGCTCAACCTGGAGCTGGGCTGCCATGAGTAGCCGGCGACGGCGTAGGCTGAAGCCCCTGCTACAGTGGGTTGCCATGGGCTACTGTGTGTAGCCAGCAGCCAGCGTGAGCAGCCCTCAAGCCACCGTGAGCGGCCGTCCAGAAGCCGGCGACTGATCTGCCTTGCCCAGGAAGAGCGCAATGATGGTGCCAACTTGGGCCAGTGAAGCAACGTCCTCCACAACTAGACTGAAGAACAAAAGGACAGCAACTTGTCTGTTCCCCTTCCCCCAATTCCCCAGCGCTGTTCTCATCCCCCAATTCCCCAATAAAAATCTTTAAAAAAAAAAAATTTGTAACTATGCATGGTGACGGATGTTTAGTAGACCTATTGTGGTAATCATTTTGCAATAAGTACAAATATTAAATCATTATGTTTTACACCTGAAATTAACATAATCTTTTATGTCAGTCACACCTTAATTAAAATGCAAAGAGTAGATTATCCTGGGTGCACACGCCTTCTAGCTTTCTCATGTCTTAGTCTAGAAAATTCAGCTGCATACTCAGACAGCCTATGGGGGGCTCACATGGTAAGGAACTGAGATCACTGACCAAGAGAGGAACAGAGGCCTGCTAACAACCATGAGTGAGCTTGGAAGTGAAACCCTCCAGTCTTATTCAAGTTTCCAAATAATTGAAGCCCCAGCCCACAGCTTAACAATCTCACGAAAGACTCCAAACCAGAACAACCCAGTGAAGTTGCTTTAGATTCTTGACCCCCAGAAACTATGTGAGATGTTTGCTTTGTGAAGCTGCTAAGTTTCGGGGTAATTTATTATGCAGCAATAGATAGCTAATCCGGATTTTGGTACCTGGAAGTAGTATGCTGCCATAATAACTTGAAATGTAATAGAGGCTTTAGAACTGGGCAGTGGGTAGAAGCTGTAAGAACTTTTAAGAGTATTAATGAAAGCCTAAAGAGCCTTGAATAAATTGGAAGTAGAATTTTAGACTTTGAAGAGGCTGCCAGTGAGGACTGAAAAGAGGAAAATCTTATTGGAACCTAGAAGAAAATGGTATTTGTTTTAAGGTGACAGAAGATTTAGCAATGCATCAATTCCAGTAAGCTGAAAGGTAAAAAATTATATCTAATGAATTGAATGATGTACCAAAATGTTGAAAGCACTACCTTGTTTCTTCTAGTGATGCTATAGTCAGATGTGAGACGAGAAAGAAGCTAAACAAAGGACTGTTAAATAAAAAGGAGTCAAGACTTGCTAGTTTTGAAGATTCCTAATGTCTCCAGATGACAAACAATGCTAAAACTAAGAAATGCCTCTGAGCAAAGATCCAACTCAAGGCACTCTCATGAAAGCATGGTCTAAAGTTGAAGCCTAAGATGTGATTGTAAAATTCACTATTAAGACCTCAGAAAAGTCAATGGTGTTACCTCACAATTCTGTTCAAACAAAAGGGCCTTTTAAGAATATGGGAAAATATGTTCAGCTTCACTAGCTATAATGTAAATGCAAACCAAAACCACAGTGAGATACCACCTCACATCTGTTAGAATGACTATTATCAATAATACAAGAAATAACCAGTGTTGGAGAGGATATGGAGAAAAGGGAACCCTGGCACACTGCTGGTAGGAATGTAAACTGGCACAACCACTATAGAAAACAGCATGGAGTTTCCTCAAAAAGTTAAGAATAGAGCCACCATATGACCCAACAATGCATCTTCTGGATATCTACCTGAAAAATTTGAAGACATTTATTCATAAGGATATATGTACCCTCTATGTTCATTGCATCATTATTTATGGTAGCCAAGACATGGAAACAACCAAAGTGTCCTTTGACGGATGATAGCTGGACAAAGGAGATGTGGTATATATGCAATGGGATAACTACTCAGCCCTAAGACAGGACGAAATACTGCCATTTGCAACAATAAGGATGGATCTTGAGAGTATCGTGCTAAGTGAAATAAGTCAAATGGAAAAGGACAAGAACCATTTGATTTCACTCATTTGTGGGATATAAAACAGAAAGCAACAAACGAACAAACCAAACAAACTTACAGACAACAGTATGAAGGTTACCAGAGGGGAAGGGCGAGGGAGGATGAATAGGGTAAAGGGGGTCAAATATATGGTGACAGAGGGAGACTAGACTAGTTGATGAGCACACAATGCAATAAACAGATGATGTGTTATGATATTGTATACTTTAAAAATACAATGTTATTAACCCATATCACCTCAATATAATTTTTTTAAATTGCTAATAATAAAGTCACTAAGTATTGGTAAAAAGAAACAAAAATAAAAACCATATCTTTTAAGTATGTTTTAATCTATAATATCCTTCCCACCTATTCTCCCACCTTGAATTTTATTTATTGAATAAACTGGATTGCTTGATTGACAGAGAAAAAGAATTTCAGAATGTAATTCACACCTCCTTTCAACATGTGGCTTCTAAGAACATGTCGAAGAGCTTCTAAGAAGCTTAAGGGCATTGCCCCTCGCATAAACCCAAGTTGGAGAGGATTTAACTAGAGGACATTTGTGTGTGTGTGACTTTTGACTAATGGAATGAACTCCAGTGAGATCCACTAGAGACCTACAATGTTTTCAAGAACCATTGCCATCTTGGACTGCAGAAACAGTATAAAATGAAAGAGACCTTTGACCTTCCAGACTTCTACAAGCAGGAATCAGACGAATAATTTCCTCAATGTAAACGTGCTAACTTTCATGAAAAAAAGTATGACTCCGAAAGCAGAACCAAGAGTTATGAAGAATTGTTTTCAGGTAAGGGCAGAAGTGAGCCCTAATTGAGGATTTTCCAGTATTTGCATAAGTGGATTTCAGAATGTCTGTGGGCCATTGACTCATTTTTACCTTCTCTTCCCCTCCTTTTTAACAGGAATATCTTAAAGATTATCTTCTACATGCCCCACGATTTTATTTTGGGTGTTATGTGGGACAGAAAACTTACCTCTTAGTTCACAGGCCTATAGATCAAGGGGAGCTATACTCAAGTTACTTAAGGACCACATCCAAGGATCCTTATCTGCATCAGGATCAGACATAGATGACAAATTTCTGAACTTTGAGTTGATGTTATAATGGGATGAGACTAGTGGGAGCCTTTGCAGAGGTTGAGAGTATTTTGCATCTTTGCAGGGAGGGACTGTGACTTATTGGGGGCCAGAGGGTAGACTGTGGTAACCAGCCTCAATGATGCCCCGCAGTGATCGCCACCACCAGGTATTCACACTGTAGTGTAATCTTCCACGGTTGGACTGTGTGACCAACAAAATACAGCAGAAGTGAACTTGGGAGTGCTCTCTTGCACTCTCTCTCAGATCAGTCACTCTACTTGAAGCAATATGCCATGTAGGCAGCCTATGGGGAGACTTACATAATAAGGAACTAAAGTCTCTGCCAACAACTGGAGAGGAACTGAGGACAGTGAATAGCCACATGAGTGAGCTAGGAAGCAGATTTGAACATGATTAGTCACCACGACCTAATTGATGTGCATAGCAGGTGGTCAGTGCAGAAGACTATAATTTGTTTTGTATTCTAAAATTGTCTAATATTTTCAACTGATAATAGCAATACATCGTAAAAGGGTGACTAAAGTCATTCTTAGAAGGAATTTGATAGCTTAAATACATATATTGGGGAAAAAAGTCTGAAAATCAGTTGTCTCAAGAAGAGAAGGAAAGGAAATTAAGCCTAATCAAGAAAGAATAATGTACAGTAGACATTAATAAAATAGAAAAAAATACGCTAAATGAGCAAAGTTTACTCATTGTAAAAACAGTGAAATTAGATGAGTGAAATAAAGATGAAACCTGGCAAGACTGATCAAGAATAAGAGAATAGGCACAAATAACCTATATTAGAAGTGAAAAGGGGACATCATAGAGCCTAAAGAGATTATTTTTTGAACAGCTTTATGTAATAATTTGGAAATTTAGCTGAAATGGACAAATTTCTAGAAAAATACAACATAGTGTTGAAGCAATGAGGAATAGAAAATCTGAATTGTACTACTATGGTATGTGGTTAAAGAAATAGAATTATTAAATGAAAACCTTCCCACAAAGAAAATGGCAGGTCCAGGAGGCTTCACCAGTATAGTCTCCCAAATATTTATCGAGGCAGTATACCAGTCTTATGCAAACTTCCAGAGACTAGAAGACTGCCCAACTTATTTTGTGAGGCTAGCATAAACATGACACAAAACCCCGAAGGACACTACAAAAATGAAAACTTGCAGGCTAGTCTCACTCATAAACATAGATACTTAATTCCTAAATGCAATATTAAGCCAAATCCAGCAGTATATAAAAAGGACAATAAAAAAAATGGCTAAACTGGATTTTTTTTCAAATGCAATTTTGATTTAACGTTGCAAATTACAATTTTGGTCTCAACTAAATAAAGAAGAAAAGTAATCTCAACAGATGCAGAAAAAGTATTTGATACAACTTTGATATCCATGTATGATTTTTTTTAACTCTTAGAAATAGAAAGCTAGCAATAGAAACATGCTGCAAATATACTTATGGTAAAATATTCAAAGCTCTCCCTCGCAGATCAGGGACAAGACAAGGGTAACTGTATTAAAGGTTTTAGCCAGTATGGTAATGCAAGGGAAAGACTTAAAAAAATAAGGGTTGAAAAGAAGAAATGAAATTGTAATGTTCTAGGAGACATAATTGTATATTTTGAAAATTCCAAAAATTGTACTGCTGAACAATTAGAAGTAATAATTAAATTTAGCAAGGTAGCTGAATATAAAGCCAATATACGAAAACCAATTATATAGCAGCAGCAAATAAAGTTGAATTTTAAAATAATGTTTATAACAGATCAAAGTACAGTTATTTAGGAATAAACCAACGAAAGCTGTGCTTTTTCTACACTGTAAATTACAAAACATTACTTAGCAAAATTAAAGAATACCTAATGAATTTATGGCCATGGGGATCACCAGACTTTTCTTTGTAAAGGGCCAGATAGTAAATATTTTCAGCTTTGTGGGTCAAAATGGTCTCTGTGGAAACTACTGTCTAGGCCATTTTGGGTGCAAAAACAGCCATAGATGATACTTAAATGAATGGGCATGACTGTGTTCCAGTAAAATGTTATTTATAAAAATAGATGGTGAGTCAGATTTAGCTTGTGGGTCATAGTTTGCCCACCCCAATCTAGGCACTAATTTATTTACCAACATCACAAAAAGAAGTAACTAGATATTATTTACATCTTGTATAGAATATACCTCACCATCTATAAAGTAATCTTAATAAAAACTGCAAGAACAAAAAAAATAGATGTGAACTTTTCAGTTAAAATACACTTAAGAGACTTTATTAGTCAATTACAATGTGTGAGTTTCATTTGGATCCTGATTCAAACAATACATTAAAAATGAGACAGCAGAGACCATTTGAACATTGACTATATTTGATATTAAGGTGTTCACTTTAATTATTTTAGGTGTGATAATGGTTTTGTGGTTATATTTGAGTCCTTGTTTTTGAAGAAATATATCCTGATGCATTTGTGGATGGAATATCACATGTAGGATTAATTTGTTACATATTAACACCTATGATATCATAGATGTGTTGTACTTCTCTACTTTTCTCTAGTTACCACTAGATAGTCACACTGTGACTCCAGGGACTAAGTAATTAACCAGTTATTCCTAGCACATAGGTGCTCAGTAAGTGCTGCAAAAATGAATGTAGCTAATGCCTCAAAAATAGTAAATGTGTCCGTTTAGGCCCAGTGTTATCAAATTGTTGTGGAATACCAGATTTCTTTCTTTTTTTTTTTTAATTCAAGTTTATTGTGATGACACTTGTTAGTAAAGTTACATAGGTTTCAGGTGTCCAGATTTCTTTAAAATTACTTTGTGTTTCCAAAGGGGGACCAGTAGGCAGTTGGAATGAAGTAGAGTTTCTGTGAAACATTCATGTGCTGATATAAGGAGTAGACTGCATTAGGTTGATAAATATATTTCATGACTGTACAGAGTGCTCTTTAACATTTACAGCAAAATGAACAAATAGAAATTTATTTTAATTCAGCATAAACTTGTATTTCCTTCACTAACTTAGTAAAGAGACTTTACCTTCAATGTGGCCTTGAGTTAATGGAAATATTTTTATATAGCCATAAGTCTAAAATTTTGAACAAGGAGCCAGATTTCATCTTGTGCTTGCTTGCTCCTTATTTATAAATAATATAACAACATTATAATTCACTTACAAAAACATTTTAACTGTGAACTCTAATTCTGAAACATAACTATTTCTGAATATCACCTTCCAGTCCAATTTATAATGTATATTTTAATGATTGTAATAATTAGGTAAATATAACTTTATACTGTTTTTTATAAGCCTGTTTCTTCCTGTGACACTTTTTATAGCCATCATTTAAAATGATTATTTTCAGTGCAAACATTTCTAACGAACGTAGGACTTTATATAAACAAATGTGTAAAGGAGATGTTACATAAACAAATAATTCGCATACACCATAACAACAGTAATACATAAATATTTTTCTCTGCTATGGTACTATTCAAGCTTTAATCATTCATATAGTATGGTTCTTTCAGATAAAAATAGTTGGAGGACAAACATATTTTCTTGAAAATAACAGCTTTTTAATACACTACTTTCGGAAGTAATAAAATATCTTACAAATATATTAGTATTCTAAGTAGTGATATGAGGGTTTTAACAATGGTACAGTATTGTTAGCGAGAAGAAAAAAAAATGATGCAAAGAATTCTGAATCTCAGTGAAGTGTGTGGACTTTGAAATAATCTTGATGTTTTACTTTCATTGTTTACAATGACTTTCTGACAGTTAAATCACCAGGTTCTTTCCAGGAAAATACCTGTTAGTGTTATGAAAATTGTCTTTAACAAAAACTATGCTTATTTAGAAAATATATACCTCAGTATAAATCATAATGAGGGATTTTCACATTTTTTTGTTATTTTATCCTGTTCTTTATCATATTACCTGATCTGTTGTTGGTCATTCCATTTGTTTTCCCCATAAAAATGCGGCCTGTAGCTAGCTCAGTTTTAGCAACTTATCAATGATTAGTAGCTATCTTAAAATAATATTATTTTAGGTTTTTACTCAGATATTGAGTCATCCCAGAGCAGAAAATTTTGGTTGATAAAAGCATTTGATTCCTAGTTTTCTACTTAAATATAGCTACAAGCAATCTTATAAAATTAAATGATATGGTATCTTTTACTACATTCTTAACCTCAAAGTAAATAAGCATAAAAGATAATACAAAATTCATTGTTAAGAGACAATTTATATGTTAGTTTGAAAATGAATTAAGTTAATTAATTGAAGGAGCAGCGCAGGCTGTTTTAGAAGAGCAGTAGGAGAATATACATGACAAACTGTCATAGAAATTAGTGTCAGGTTGCACATTCAAATGCTAGAAAAACTACATTTGAATTTTTTGAGCTAAAACAATTCCCTGCAAGTGCAAGAGAAATTTTTAAGTCCCTTGCTAAACTGATGCTAAGCTTATGAGTACAACAGTTATTTGGAGCCTCCCTTTTGCCATATTTGTCTAATGTATCACATATCAGGCTGATTACTATTTTCAGCAACAGTATTCATGACTGAAATCCTACAGTTAACCTTTAGAAGATCAAAAGGAAATACGTATACTTATTAAAAAGGTGACCCTAATACATACATATTTTCTCTTTTTCTGCTTCGCTGCTTGCATGTTTAGCAGGGTTTTTTTTTTTCTTTTTTTCATTTGTTGGCATAGAATTACTAAGTACGCATGTAAAGGTCAAACAAAGTCATCTTAGGGTGGAAAACTAACATATCAGTTACAAGGCATAGCTGAATACTTTGGCAGCAGAAATTTGACGTTACATTTTAAAGTATTTGTTTTAACATACAGAGTGATATTATAGCTGTTGCTAACTGAAATTGTGTAAAACTTACAATTTTTAAAGGTTTTCTGCTTGAGATCAAGTACTAAAAGCTATAAGTGTGTCTGTCTTTCATCAGAGGTGTATTTACATTTTGAGTAAACTTTTTCATCATATATACTGAATGTGTATTCATTAAGTTATCTTCACAGATCAGAATAACTTTCCGAACTGTCTGTTAGTGTTTAATATTATTATTATTCATATTCTGTTAAATAATAAATTTTCCAAAAATGTTTCTTGCTTTTTCAAATATCCAATAACTTTTATTTTATGTTGATAGATTTTAATAGCTGTTGTTTTTCATTGGAAATTTTTTTTTTTTCCCTAAAGACTCTTTAGAGAAATGGATTCTATTAGAGATGGTGAAATATATTGAACTATAGCTGACACTGATTTGTTGTTTTGTTTTTTTTTAGGTGGTTGAACAGGGTATGTTTGTAAAGCACTGCAAAGTAGAAGTATATCTCACAGAATTGAAGCTCTGTGAAAATGGAAACATGAACAATGTTGTTACTCGAAGATTTAGCAAAGCCGACACAATAGGTAATGCAAGACGTTCTCTTTGTTAAACCACTGCTAGTAAAAATTTAATTATAATTCTGTTGTTATATGCTACTAGAATGATAACTATTTTAAGGGTTTATTCTTAAACATAGATTGCCAAGCTCAATCCAATATATCTTAGCTTAGAGTTGAATTATTTATTGTTTGTAAATCTACATTATTAGATGATTTTAATATTTGTGCCATATTTTAAAAAATCAAATAGGTATTGTTTTAGTTTAGCATTTGAAAAATGTATGTTTTGTTTGTAACATGAATATAAAGTAGAATTTTAAATAAAAGCTTGCTTAAATAAAACTTGGTCAGGTAATGTAATAATAATAAGGTTTCCCCTTCTTAGCATGGAAAGTGACAATTGTTTATTTCCTTTTTTCTCTCAGTTCATTCTTTGGATTCTAAATACAGTTTAAGTAGCTATTTAAATAAGACAGCAAGCTTAACATTATTATGACATGGATTTTTTTTTTACGAGTAAATTAGGGCATTACAGTCTCAAATATAAGTGTATCTAACTTCCTCTATATAGTTATATGTCTGCATGTCTATCTCTCTATATATATTATATATTTGCAGATACAAATGTACATTAAAATATATGTAAGTCTTTTTATTCCAGTTAAAAGTCACATTTTAATACAAGATCCAGAATGTATTGAATAAAATATTTTTTAAATAAATGATTAGGAATTTAATAACAGAATTACAGCTTTTTGATAAAAACAGCTTGAAATAAAAATTATAAAAGGTAGTTATTTTCAAATAATTTATTGGAAAACAAGATGAATAGTAATAATTTGATCTTGTTGGAAAATGTAAATAGACCGTGGGAAAGGACATGACAATACAGAACTCAGCAAGGAGGAACGGTTAGCACATTTATGAATTATAGCACTGTATAGCTTTCCTTGTTAAATGGATCATTAAGTATACTTTGATTAAAAGTAAATAAAAGTATTTCTGAATTTCATAAGTCATTAGTCTTTCACCATTTACCCATTTCACAGCAGGAAAATACTTTTAACTTATATTTTTCATAAAATAGTAACATTCTTCAGCACACAGTGCTTGATTAATCCTAACATTTTCTCTAAATAAAATAATATATATGAATTTTTTATTTCCACCCTCTTTATTTAGCTAGAATATTTCTAAGTTTGAGGTGATACAACTTCAATAAACTCAGTTATCTTTCTCAAATGAATGCTTAAAATATTAGGAATTTGATATGTAAATATCATTATAAGAGTATTACTATGGATAAATTACTTAACTTTTGAACTTCTAGATTTGTGGAGCATTCAGGAAAATAAAACATTTCTACATACTAAAAACTGAAAGTTTTCAATATAATACAGTAGTGTCCCCTTGTCAGTAGGTCATAATGTTCCAAGATGCCCTGAGTGGATGCCTAAAACCACAGATAGTACTGAATCCTCTATACCGTGTTTCCCTGAAAATAAGACCAGGTCTTATATTAATTTTTGCTCCAAAAGACGCATTTTATTCATTTATTCATGTACAGAAATCTACATTTATTCAAATACAGGCATGTCTGGTTGACAGTCTTAACTGGGGCTTATTTTGGGGTAGGGCTTTCATTATGAGTACCCTGAAAATCATGCTAGGGCTTATTTTCCAGTTAGGTCTTATTTTCGGGGAGACATGGTATATACTCTATATATACTGTAGTGTTTTTTTTTTTTTATGCACACATACCTGTGATAAAGTTTTAATTTATCAGTTAGGCTCAGTAAGAGATTAACAACAACAATAATAAAATAGAACAATTATAAAAGTATACTGTAATAAAAGTTATGTGAATGTGGTCTCTCAATATTTTGTTGTACTGTGTTCACCTTTTCACTTAAAGGAAGTACTTTATGGCTCCTCTTTGGTGTATCCAAATTGCCAGCATCCTTACTTTTGCACTTTGGAGCTATTGTTAAGTACAATAAGGGTTATTTGAACATGAACACTGCAATACAGCAACAGTTAATCTGATAACCAAAACAGCTACTAAGTAACGGGCTGGCAGCGTATACAGTGTGGATGTGCCGGACAAAGGGATGATTCACATCCCAGAAAGGACAGACCAGACAGCACGAGTTTTCATCACACTACTCAGAACACTTGCAACTTAAAACTTATGAATTGCATATTGCTGGAATTTTCCATTTAGTATTTCAGACTTCAATTGACTGTGTGTAACTGAAAGTACAGAAAGCAAAACTGCAAATAAGAGGGTACTACTGTATATAAAATTACATTAATCATGATATTAAAATATGCACAATAATAATCTATAAGTCTGTCCAAGAAGGATAGTCTGTTGAAACTATTTCCAATACTAGTCTCTGAAATGTTCAGCCAACCAGAATATAAATGGGAATCTACCTCTTAAAATACTTGATACAGATAATGTTTTTTAGTTATTTTAAAGTTTAATATTTTCTTTCCTGACCTCATTTCTATAGGGAAATTATATATAAATATTAGACAGACAAATCTTATTTTGGAACATTAGTTCACCAAATAATAGTTTAAAACTTATATGAAGATCAGCAATTGGTTATTGGTTTAATTTCTGAATTCAAAACGAGCATTGTGGAGTTCTCACATTAAGTACTAAGTAAGAATTTATCAAGGTGATATGTAATTTGTAAAGAATCTCTGCTTCAAAATACTTATGATTGGCATAGATTTTAATCAGCGTAATTTAAATTCACCAATACTTTTTATTTAATTTTTATTAAATTTATTGGGATGACAATGGTTAGTAAGTTTATATAGGTTTCAAGTGAACATTTCTATAATACCGTATTTGCCGGCGTATAAGACGACTCGGAGTATAAGACGACCCCCTAACATTTCCACTCAAAATACAGAGTTTGTTATATGGTCGGCTGTGTGCGATTTTGCGAGTGTGGTAAAATCGCATAA
>NW_017731579.1:1909895-1917411 GCF_001890085.2 Hipposideros armiger
TTTCTTAATCTGGGTGCTGGTTGCATGATGTGTCCACTTTGGAAATTTTTCTTGATATACTGATGACTTGTGCATTTTTTCATATCCATTTACACTTTGATAAAAAGAACACAAAGAAAAAAAAAACTCCCCCCCCCCAAAAAAAAAGCAGTACTGTCAGATTATTTATTTTATGTATTATTTAAATATTCTGGGTAATTTGCTTTAAGTTTTGAAATACACTGTAACATTTAGTACTAATTTAACACCTTAATCAAAATCTCATTGACTATGAGACTATTAAAGAACATTAGCTACTAAGTAGAACATAAACAGTATTATTGGACTACATATAATTATTTAGGTTAGGCATGGGGTTTTTATATTTCTTCAGAGAGCATGTGTAATATTAGGACCAGTATTTTGTAAATGTTTTTTCCAAAATTAACCAAGTATTCACAGGTTTAGAAGTATTGTATAATTCTTAATGTCATTAAATATTTGAATTACAGTTTTTCTTGAGTCTAACTTAAGAGAGTTATTAACCAGATTTTAATAGTTTTAATAGTATTTTCTGATATCTCTGTTTAAAAACTTTAAAGATTCATTTAACTGTGGTACTGAAGCTTAATTTTATTTGTACTCTCAAATATGTATATACTCCTGTGTCTTATTTTATAGCAGGTTAAGATGCTTAAGAAAAAGACTTCTTCCACTCATATAATTGATTTAGATACAAAGAAAATATATGGTTTTACTTTAAAACAAGACATTTTGACCAGTACAGACATCCTTTCAAAGAAAGCACTTTCATTTGTGTCCATGTAGTCTATTTAATTTTTAGTTAGCTGTTGAAACAGTAAAATGTTCTTAAATTGGTTGTTATAATTTAAAATATTTTCCATTTATAGCATCTCTGAATCATACTTTAATTTCTAACTCCTACATATCATCAGAAAATATGTTGATTTCATAATGTGTAAAAAGTTAGTTTATCCTATAGGACATAAATTATGCTTTAGTAGTTATATGATTGAACTCCTTTACCTTTTGAGGTCTCATTTTTCCCAAGTAACCTGTCAGAGTTATAATTGCCATTTTGTTCCTAAAAACACACCTGGTCTAAAAAAAACCTTCTTTATTGTTTTTTATATATTTCTTACATATTTGTTCACCTGTTCTTGCTATTATATCAGTATATAAAATGTAGGGTTTTTATGCTGGTGAGCACTTAGTTGTATGTGGTATATATTTTTAAATTTATTATATTTACATATTTTTTTCCTCCTTAAATCTAGATACAATTGAAAAGGAAATAAGAAAAATCTTCAATATTCCAGATGAAAAGGAGACCAGATTATGGAACAAATACATGAGTAATACATTTGAACCACTGAATAAACCAGACAGCACCATTCAGGATGCTGGTTTATACCAAGGACAGGTATTGTTTAGCAATACTGTTTATTTTAAGCATACCATACATAAACATTTCTGGAGTCACAAACTTGGTTATCCTGCCAATCTATAATGAGTTCTACTGGCTCTGGCTTCCTCTTTCCAACTCATCTCTTCCCTATCCCTGCTAGTCATTAGCTATAACTTCTGTTTCCCTTCTTGAGCTTGAGAATAACCTACTTCATTTTTATTATTTTTTTAAATTTTATTGGAGAACCGTGTGTTCTCCCAGAACCCATCATCTCAAAGTCTAAGTCGTTGTTTGAATCTAGTTGTGGAGGGCGCAGCTCAGCTCCAAGTCCAGTTGCCCTTTTCAGTCTCGTGGGAGGCACATCCCACCATCCCATGTGGGAATCGAACTGGCAACCTTGTTGTTAAGAGCACGCGTTCTAACCAACTGAGCCATCAGGCCGCCCACCAGCAGCTCAGCAGCAGCTCAGCTCAAGTCGTTGCCTTCAATCGAGTTGCAGAGGGCACAGCTCACTGGCCCATATGGGAATCGAACCGGCAACCTTGTTGTTCAGAGCACACACTCAAACCAACTAGCCACCCAGCCACCCGAGAATAACCTATTTCTTAAAAAAAATTATTTTCCATCAAAAAAACAGATGATAAGATAGGTCAGCAAACTCTGTAAAGGATCATACAGTAAATGTTTTTGACTCAGCCATCTATATGGCCTGTCTCACAACTACAACTCTCCCATTGTGGTAGCATGAAAGTAGCCATAGAGGATATGTAAACAAATAGAAATGGCCATAGTCCACCAAACTTTATGTACAAAACCAGTCATCGAGCTAAGTGAACTGTAATTTGCCATCTCTTGCTAAAAGGAATCAACCCCCAATTTGGTCTTTCTTTATGATCTAATTCAAAGAAATGAAATGCTGAGAAATGAAGACATTTAGACATAGTCAACAAGTCCTACTAATCCCACCTTGCCATTCTCTATGCCATTCTCAGCCCTTGTCTTTCAGTAGTTTCTTAACAGGTCCCTCTGCCTCCAGTTTTTTGCATGTCCACTCTCAATCTTCCATATTTCTGTCTGTAGTCTTCCTAAAATGGAAATCTTATTTCCTTTTCATAAACCTTTCCTGGCTCTTTAACAATTATAGAATAAAGTCCAGGCACCTTAACACAGCATGCAAGTCATGGTTTGACCTTTTGTCAGTCTTCCATCATCTTTACATTATCTGCGCTTTGTGATTTACACTCTTAACAAAACCAAACTAAACAGTTTATAGTGCCCTAAGCATACTGTGCTGTCTGTGCTCCTCTGCTTTCCTATATATTCTTTCATCTGCCTGTTGTACCCTTCTTCTCAATCCCTGCATCCATCCAGCAAAAAGTCCTTTTAAACAGGAAAATACTCAAATTAACCATTCCATCCTATCATTTAGTCTAACCAGATCAGATTATTCATCCTTCAAATTCCAACTCAGACAGTATATCATCTCTTCAGCCTTTCTGACCTATTTTTCTCAATATCTATTTGAAGTATATGATTTTGTGCATTAGAGAGAAAGTTACTCCTTTAACTTCCATAATGATTTATATATGTCTTTTGTATCATTTATTATGTGCTTTAGTTATTTATATATTGAGCTCCCTAGCTAGACTATGAGATGCTTATTTTGGTTAGACTTTCCATCATATATTTTTGTTTTTATTTTTAGTACCTAACACAGAGCCTGGTGCTCCAACATATGGAAGTTTTTGTTTTGTTGTATTTAAAATTACTATTGACATCAATAATATGATACAAATTGTTAAAANTTTTATATATTTTGGATATTAACCCCTTATCAGATATCTCATTGACAAATATCTTCTCCCATTCAGTAAGGCTTCCTTTTTGTTGTATTGATGGTTTCTTTTGTTGTGAAAAAAACTTTCATGCTATTTTGATTATTGTCGCTTTGTAGTGTAAATTGAAGTCAGGGAGTGTGATACCTCCAGCCTTGTTCTTGTGTTTTCTCAGGATTGCTTTGGCTATTTGGGGTCTTTTGTGATTCCATACAAATCTGATAATTTTTTGTTCTATTTCTTGAAAAAATGCCATTGGGATTTTGATGGGGATTGCATTAAATCTGTATAATGCTTTGGGTAATAAGGCCATTTTAACTATGCTGATTCTTCCAATTCATGAACACGGAATGTTTTTCCATTTCTTTGTGTCTTCTTCAATTTCTTTTAATAATGTCTTATAGTTTAAAATGCTATGTATGTTGGATATATGCCTTAATTGCATATGAACTGAATTTTCGTATAATTAAATTTTTTTTATTTTATTAGAAGTTTTCAAACTGTGTTGTCTATACTTTGTTAGCCATTAATCAGCTTTGAGAGTAAAGAGAATGGAATAGAAAATATTACAATAGAAAATATCATATATGTATGTGCCTACTAGGTCACAGTTTCTTCCTATAAGTCTTAGTTTTAAAAGTTTGAAAGTCTATATTAGAGCATGTTTACTTTCTATGCACAGTTTTGCAAAAATTAAAATTAAACATGTCAGGAATTTTAGAAATTTAGTTGTTATAATTATAGTAGTGTTAGCAGTTATTGAATATTTACTATGTTCTAGGAACTTTACAGGAATTTTCTTATTTAAATCTCAACAACACTATATCCTTATCTTACAGGTGATAAAGCTGGGGTTTACAAAGGTTTACCTACCTAGGTTCACACAAGTGAGAGAGCCAGTATTTTAACTCCTTAACCAGGGATTTTATACCAGAGTCTCATATCTGAATGGCTGCGTTACACAATCTGTGCAAGTGTTAATTGGGCTGATTTTATTTTTCTAAAATAAGTGAGTTTTGAAACAATAAAAAATTTGGATAAAAAGAAAGGAAATGTGGGATGTATGTTTTTTCCTTGTGGTCTTTTAAAAAATACTGATTAAATAATGAAAATAGCTATGTACATGAAATATAGCTATATAAATTATAAATAAAATTGAGAAATAAAAGTATCTGTTTTCTTTTTTTTACCAAATTAATGAAATCTTACGTTTTCAACTAGTACTACCTACATTGATTTATAATAAAAATGATAGTAGCCATAGGCAGGATCTAAATAATTTACCACATTTACAGCCAAAATACTTTGCCTTTGAATAGTTTTCTTCCCAAATTGATATATTTAGGTATTGAACATGTTCCAATGAGAAAGACAAAATATCGGTTTTATTTTTTCATTAAGGATAACACTAAAGAAATATTTTTGTTATAAAACTTATTGGAAAATGCTTTGGGTTTATAAATTTATTAGTAGAATTGCTTAATTTTCTTATCAAATGTTCCTACTGGAAATGTTGGTCGCAACAATTTTATTTCTATTATCTGTATTAATATTTTTCTACCTCTGTATGCTTTTCATTAACTGCCTAAAGGAGTAAGTTAATATATGGAAAAATATGCACATGCTCTCAATGCCTAGGTATTATTAACTCCAGTGATCCTAATCTGCACCCAACCTCAGCCACCAGTTGCCAGAGACTGTCATTATCTATAACTGCACTGGCCAAATCTCAACTGGAGCATCCTGCTTTCTGACTCGCACTTGCTCTGCTGCCATTCTCTCTCCAGCCCACTGCTTCAGACATTCCAGCCTACCACTCCCTTGGCACTGTTCTGTGATGGCCTCTAATTACTTCTACATTGACAAATTCAATGGTAATTTCAAAGTCTTCCATTTTCTTAATCTGCAAGGAAAAGTTAACATTTTATTCACTTTCCCACCTAGAAACACTTTCTCTTCACATGTCTTCCAGGGCAAAAGTTCCTACTAGCTACATCTTCTCAGAGTCCTTTTTAAGATCCTCTTTGTTCCTGATCTTGAAACATCCATGCTTAATCCTTGGATTTCCTCTTTTCCTTGGTGACTTCCTCTAGTACCCTGGCTTTAATTACTTCCTGCATATTGATGTCTTTAAAATTTATATCTCCTATCCAGAACTCTCCCTTAATTCCATTCCATATCTTTACTTGTTTTAGATATTCCATATCTTTACTTGCGTCTGATAAGAATCTCAAGGTATAACGTTTATGAAACTAAATCCTCTCCTTCCTCCCAAATCTGCTACTGTCATTCTTCTCCATATGAGTAATCACCATTTGCATTCTTCCAATTGCTCAGGCGAAAAACCTTGGTATCATTCTGATCCTTTTATTTCTCACCCTGCATGGAATCTAGCAGCATATCTTCTCAGGAGTTCCTTCAGAATCTGTTCTCTGTCTGACCACTTAACATTGGTTCCACTGCTACACCAGCATCACCTTGGTTTGGATTTCTGCAGTAGCCTAGTCTCCCACCTTGAGCATCCTGCAGTTTGTTCTTTACTAGTAGCAAAAGTTTACATTTAAAATGTCAGTTAGGTCATGCCACTTCTCAACTCCTCAGTGGCTTCCCTTGTTACTCAAATAAAATGCATACTTTCATAACTCACAAGATTCTATATGATCCTACATGAGCACCTTTATGGACTCATTTTTATCTTGCTTTTTCTACTTCAGCCACATTGGTTCACTGTGCTGTTCTAAAACATGCCAAATGCCTTTGGGCCTTTATATTACTCTTTTCTCCTGCCCATACATTAGTATTTTGTAAAACTCAGTAAAGAGGAAATTCCCATATGTGTTTGTATGCTTATAATATGTATATAAATATCTATATTATTATAATAGAAAAATGTCTAGAAGAAGAAATATCAAAATGTTAAGAATGGTTATCTTTAGGTAAACTTTTTATTTGTATTTGTATTTTCTGAATTTTTGCAATGATCAAGAATTTTTCTGCAATCAGTAAAAAGGTATTTATTTTTTATAGAAAGACTAAAATGACCTCCCTTCCTTGGCTNTGCTTTCAGTTTTATATCCCACATATGAGTGAAGTAGTATGGTTCTCGACTTTTTCTGTCTGACTTATTTCGCTTAGCATGATAATCTCAAGATCCATCCATGTTATTCCAAATGCTAGTATTTCATCTCTTCTTATGACCAAGTAATATTCCATTGTATATATGTACCACATCTTCTTTATCCAATCATGTATTGAAGGACACTTTGGTTGTTTCCATGTCTTGGCCACTGGGAATAATGCTGCAGTGAACATCTGGGCACGCATATCTTTACAGATAAATGTTTTCAGAATTTTAGGGTAGGTACCCAGCAGAGGGATTTTTAAGTTGTATGGTAATTCTAGTCTTAATTTTTTGAGGAATCTCCATACTGTTTTCCATGGTGGCTGTACCAATCTAAATTCTCACCGGCAGTGTATGAAAGTGTTCCTTTTCTCCACAGCCTCTCCAACACTTGTTATTTATTACTTGTCTTGTTGATAGTAGCCATTCTGACAGGGGTGAGGTGGTATCTCCTTGTGGTTTTGATTTGTATTTCTGTAATAGCTAGTGAAGTTGAGCATTTTTTCATATATCTGTTGAACATTTATTTGTCGTCTTGGGAGAAGTGTCCGTTCAGGCCCTGTGCCCATTTTTTTAATTGAATTGTCTGGTTTTTTTTTGTTGTTGAGTTGTTGAGTTCTTTATATATTTTGGATATTAGCTCCTTACCAGAGGTGGTGTTTGCAAATATCTTCTCCCATTCGGTTGGTTCCCTCTTTGTTTTGTTGATAGTTTCTTTTGCTGTGCAGAAGCTGTTTTAGTTTGATATAATCCCATTCCTTTATTTTAATCCCATTCCTTTATTTTTGTTTTTACCTCCTTGCCTTTTAGGTCAGAATCATAAAATCTTCTCTGAACCCAAGATCCATGCTTAGTACCTATGCTTTCTTCTGTGCAATTCATTGTTTCAGGTCTTACGTTTAGATCTTTGATCCATTTTAAGTTAATTTTGGTACATGGTGACAGCAGTCTACTTTCGTTCTTTTGCAGGTGGCTTTCCAGTTTTCCCAGCACCATTTATTGAAGAGGCTTTCTTTTCTCCATTGACTGTTTTGGCTCCTTTGTCAAAAATTATCTGGTCACATATATGTGGGTTTATTTCTGGGTTCTCAATTCTATTCCATTGGTCTGTGTATCTATTTTTCTGCCAATACCATGGTATTTTAAAAAAAA
>NW_017731579.1:1926576-1956133 GCF_001890085.2 Hipposideros armiger
TATATATATAGTTTATATTTGATATCTGTACAGTTATAAGTTACAGTAAAGGAAAACTTTCTGCAAGAGTTGAAAATCACTAAATTCAATTTTATAAGTCTAAAAATATATAAATATATGACTATATCAGAATGATATCAGAATATTGAGGATCACGGCTGTCTGTGGCAGGTAGGGAGAGGAATGATCAGGGAGGGATCAGGATGGTAGGTGCAAAGTGTACTACTTAAATTTCTATGGTACATATACTTCATATATTCATATGTTTTTGAATGTAGGAAATACTAATTTTTTAGAGACACCTTTAATATTTTAATTAGAGTACTTTTTTAGTAACATGGTTTCCTGAAATTTTTTTAACCAATATTTTATTGTTTGTTGTATGTATTCTGAAACAGGCTTACATTTTACATGATTAGGATACAAATGCCAGTATATAAATGGCCTGAAACGTACAGTCCACAAAAGTATATTACCAAGAGTATGTAGACAAGGTTACAAAATTGCAACTTTAAGAAAAAATTGATGAGACTGAATAGGTAGAATGTATTCAAGTTTGCAATATCCTGAATTTACTTCAGAGCATATTTTCTATATTATAGTTTTCCCATGGAAATTTAGGTATTATATAACTTCTTGTTGAGATTATCACATATTTCTTTTGCTAGTTTAATTGTTTTTGCTTAGTTTTTCTTCTTTGCATAGACTCACCTGTAGCAAAACTAGAAGAAAGGCTTTTTTATACTGGAAAATATGAGGAAGGATTCTGGGATGTTTTAGAATCAAGTATATCTCTGCCTTAGCCAGTACTTTTCATTTATTAGAGGTAATTTTTGCCTACCTTAACCATGCTGCAATAGGTAACTTTAGTCTGATTCTCATAAATGTGGTTCTATCATTTATGTATTAAAAGATTCTATAATTTACATGTTAATAGTAAAAAAAGACAAATTTCAAGACCTCATACAATGTATAATCTGTAAGTTGGAATTATCTGTGTCGCTGTTCCTCAATACTTATGTAATGATAGTAGCTAAGTTCATACATCAGTATGTTTAATAACAGCTACAACCATGTAATGAGCACCTGTTTTTTTACTCAGTACTAAGTTACAAGCTATAGAAGAGAAATAGAAAGTGCACTCCCTAAACTCAAGGAATTTATATTCTACCTACTTGGTTTAAACTTTCTTATACTTAAAGTCATAAAACCAATGATTTTCTTCATAGTTGACCTTCTTCTGACTATTAATTGCTTACTAACATTCGACTTATATTTTTGTCTCCTTTGCCCAGCTTTGGAATCAAAATGCAAATACCTCTTCACCTTGTCCACTGTGTCCTTTAATTAATCAGAGGGTTACTTTAGTTTCTTAGTGAATTCAGCTAATCGAAAACTATTTTAACATCAGGGTTAAGAAAACCCCTCTTTTGTGTCATATTCGCAGGTATTAGTGATAGAACAGAAAAATGAAGATGGAACATGGCCACGGGGTCCTTCTACTCCTAAGTAAGTGCTCCCACTTTTTATGGTTTATTGCATGATTTTGAAGCCTTCGATTTGAGATAATGAAATCCAGAATGATAGAAGAATGTAATTGTATGTTGCACATGTATATACCTTTTAAATTTTAATATTCTCAGTATAGAAGGTATGTAAGTTTGCACTTAAGATGCTATTACTAAAAACGCTTCCAATTTATATCTCTGAATGAGGTACAGTATAAATGTTATAAATGTTATATTGTCTAATACAGTTAAATCACTATTAAGCGTTTCGTTTAAATTTTTCTTTAAGCTTGTTTGTGGTATTTTTCAAGTATCTGTTGAAAATGGTTTTTTTTTTTTCAGAATGATTCTGATATGAAAGTAATATTTTTATTTATTAAAATGTTTTCTAATACAAAAGCATAAGTAGAATTAAAAGAGTATAAGAATTGCTTTTGATGGTAAGTGAAGGATGAAAGAATTAGAAATCTTTTAAACTTTTATTTTTAATTGTAAGAACACTTAACGTGAGATCTACCCTCAACAAATTTTTAAGTTCACAACACAGTATTGTAAAGCACAGGCACATTTTTGTTATTCAACTTGTATAACTGAAACTTTATCCCTGTTGAACATTAATTCCCCCATATCTTCCTTTCTCCAGCAAACACAATTTTACTCTCTGCTTCTATGAGTTTGACTACTTTAGATGCTTCATCTATCATAGAATCATGAAATATTTGTCCTTCTGTGATTGGCTTATTTTACCTAGCGTAATATCCTCCAGGTTTATCCGTATGATCACACATGGCAGGATTTCCTTCTTTTTTAAGGTTGAATAATATTCCATTCTATGTATATTCCACATAATCTTTATCCATTCATTCATTGTTGGACATTTAGGTTGTTTCCATATCTTGGCTATTGTGAATTGTACTGCAGTGAACATGGGAGTGCTGATATCTCTTCAACATACTAATTTTGGTTCCTTCGGATGCAGACCCAGAAGTGAGATTTCTGGATCATATAGTAGTTCTAGTTTTACTTTTTTAGGAACCTTCATACTGTTTCCGTAGCTGCTGCATTTTACATTTTCACCAACAGTGTCCAAGGGTTCCAATTTCTCCACATTCTTGCTAACACTTGTTATATTTTGTTCTTTTGATAATTGCCATCCTAACAGGTGTGAGGTGGTATCTCATGGTTTTGATTTGCATTTCCCCAGTTATTATTGATGTTGAGCATCTTTTCATATACCTACTGACCAGTTTGCTCTTTGGAGAAATGTCTATTCAAGTTCATAGGCCCATTTTTTAATCTGGTTATTTGGGTTTTTTTGCTATTAAATTATAGGACTTTCTTATATATTGTGGATATTAACTCCTTATCAGATATGTGGTTTAAAGATTTGAAAATACGACCTGAATCTATAAAACTTCTAGAAGAAATCTTAGGGGAAAACCTTCATGACATACGAGTAGGTGGTGATTTCTTGAATATAACAGCAAAAATACAAGCAACAAAAGCAATAATAGACAAATAGGATTACATCAAACTAAAAAGGTCTTGCTCAGTAAGAGAAATAACATAGTGAAAAGGCAACATACGAAATGGGAAAAAATATTTTTAACAATTTTAGAATGATCAGATCTACACTCCATTATGAAAAACACTTAGGGCTAGTTGTATTTCAATATTCATATTTTTCAAACCTTTGAGAAGCAATATAAGTACATATGCCACCTATTATATTTCAGTAGAGTCCAGGGGACTGTCATAATCAAATACATTAATATTCAGCAAATATTTGCACTAAATAGGATAAATAAGGACCATAAATAGCCTCATAGCAGTTCATGTTAGGTTGCTCTCAAATGAATTGTGAAAACATTTTTAAGTTTCAGAGCTTTAGGAATTTCAAATTTTCTAATAAGGGATTGTGAACCTGTACTTTGAAATGCTTAAAATAATAATTCTTAAATCAATAATATCTTTGTAATTGCTGACCTAGCAAATAAAAGGGAACGACTTAGTATTTAATTTTCTTCAAAACTAAAATGCACCTTTAATGAATGGCTCTCTATTTTTATCGTGTGTGAAGTTTTTTCATTTAAACTTCATGAGAATATGCCCAAATACATTAATTTTATTCTTACTCTACTTAGTTGGATATAATACAAGGGTAGAGCCTAATATAAGAAGATTGTAAAAGCACATGATAGAATTATGTAGATTTCTTGATTGATGAAATTTTTAGGTATAATTTCTTTGTGAATATTCACATTTAGTTTTTTGATCAGCATTATTGTTGTTTTTTTCTAGCTTATTCTTAGATTGTTATACACTTGTTACAGCTTTAAATAATCTGAAACTACAAAATCCCTTGTAAGTTAATATAAAAGTACCACGAGTTCCAAAGATTGAGAGATCTTGTCTATTTTAAATAACTGGCTTCACCTGAAAGATTGAACTAATTGTAATATTCTCTTTTATTATCTTCGCTATCTGCTAGCACAGTACCATTTTTATTTACTTAAACAACTGTAGTACTTGCTTCTATAAGAGGAAACAGTTTCTCATGTAATAGCTAGCACACTATACACATAATTAAGTACTACTCTAGAGATTCACAGAAGTAAATTAAGAGTCACATTCTTCACTGAATTGACCAGTTTAATAGAGAGCCCAATTATTAAAGCATGAAAAGTTAAGTATCCACTCACTATAAAATGTGAGAAATACCAGATAACAATATGTATAAATTGCCAAATGATATTTTATTAGAACACACAAAAATATTATTTTGAAATTAGCGTCTGTATATGAAAAGACTCTCAGAAAACTAATAAAAGGGAATTCTTCTAACTTGATGGTCTGTATACCTGAAGTCTGTAGTAAACATATTTGAGTAATTTTGAACACAAACCAAATAAGATTGCAAGTTAAACAAAGGAAATAAAATTCACTATTTGCATATGATACAGTTGTCTACATAAAATCCAAAAGCAATCAGCAGACTACTAGAACTGAGAAAATTTAGCAAGATTTTCTAATATAAGGTTAACTTTTAAAAATAGGTGTTTTCTATACACAGGTCAGTAATCTTTTTTATAAAGTACCAGATAATAAATATTTTCAGCTTTGAGGGCTTATGGGCTCTGATTCAACTATAACGCTGCTGATGTAACTTGAAAGCAGTCATAGACATTATGTCAACAAGTGGTTGTGGCTGTATTCCAATAAAATGTTTTTTACAAAAACATGGCAAACTGATTTGGCTTGTGAGCCAAAGATTCCTGACCCTTCCTAATTACCATTAGTAACATACTTAGAAAATAGCATGACAAAAATTAACCTAATTAGGAATGCATAAAACCTCACAGAAAAAAATTCTAACTTTGTTAAAAGGCAGAAGATTATCATGTACTATATGCCTTAACCTAGTAATGCCTCTTTCTAAATCTGTCATGTCAGTGCCCCCTATTCAAAATTCTATCTATTTATTTTTTAGAAACTTCACAAACTCTTTCTAAAATTAAGATATAGTAATAAAGGTCCAGGATTAGCTAAATCAATTTTGAGAAAGAAGGAAGAAGCACTGGACCTACTAGATAGTGAGAGGTACTATAAAGCTATAGTAATAAAAACAGTGTGATGCTAGCAAAGAAAGGCAAATAGACTGGCATAAACTAGTGAGCTCTGAAAAACTCACGTATATATGTGAACTTGATAAGTTTACTAACTAGTCAATGAGAAACAGGCTGCTTAAAGCAGAGAGATGCTTAGATTTTATTAGAACTGGAGAAAACGAAAGCAGAATCAGTACCTTATACATTATATACATAGACGGAGTCCAGAAGGAGTCAAACCCAATAAGAAATGTAAAGCTATAAAGCTAATAAGAAATTTTGGAGATTATCTGTCTTAGAGATCACAGAACATAATGTGAAAAATTAATGGATTTGATTACATCAAAATAAAGTATTTCTGTTAAAGGTACACAAAATTAAAAGTCAGATGTCAGTTTTGGAAAATCTAAAACCTATAAGGGAATAATATCTACATTGTGTAAAGAACTGCTATAAATTAACAGAAACAAAAAAGCTTTGAAAAAAAATAAAAGCTATGAATAGGTAGCTTAAATAAGGGGAACCCCAAGTGCTAACAGGTACATGAGGGTATATACAAACTCACTAGTAACCAGAAAAATTAAAATAAATAAAGTATGAGATACAACCCAATAGCCATCAGAATGACACAAATTTAACAGATTGCCAGTATGAAGTGTTTGGAGGGTTGTAAGAGAAGTCTCATACAGTGGTGGAAGTATAAACTGTTGTAGTAGCACCGCTCATAGTCAGTGTTTAATTAATTCGGGAATGCTTAATCCCTCGAGCCAGCACTCAGTGGACTTTTTACACAGGTCCCTGAAGGTACAATCTTTGTAGCTGAATTGTTTGAGGAAGTGGTAGTGCAGATTTGGATCAGTTATCTATCATTGTAGATAGAGTGAGTAAGAAAATGAGTGGTGGTATACTGTGGATACCGTGTAGCACACAGAAGTAGCAGTGATGAGATCTTTAAAACTGGATAAGCTTTAAAATATACAGTTGAGACAAAAAGTAAAAACAAAACGAGGTTTTAATTCAGTGCCATTTATGTAAATTTAAAACAACGTATTATATAAAAATATTTAAGAACATAGAGAAAGCACTTACAGTGGAGGAAAATAGGAGTACAGATTGGAAAAGAAAAATAAGTTTGAGAAGTTGTCACTTGCTTTTATTTATATGTATATAATTGAAGTAAGGATGCAGATTTTTTTTCTGGATGAATGCCAGCTTTAAAAAAAGAATAGAATTCTGTGTATTCATTGAAGTTACATTAAAAGCACACATTGACTTAGACAAATTCTGCTCCAGCAGAGGGCATGTAATTTTAGGCCCTCAAGAAAGAAACTTCAAGATATTAGGATAAGAGAACAGCCTGTTTTATGTGCTCAAAATTGCCATCAGATTGTCAGGAGACCAGTCCCTGGTCCTCAATGTGGTATGGAGATGCTAATTCTAATAAACATCCCTAATCTGGGATCTGTTGGCTGCTCATACTGCTTAACGCATAACCAGTTTCTACACAGAGCGTCAAAAGTTGAGGAAAAATCATTAAAAGCTATAATATGGTGATAAAAGAATCACCTGTTGAGTTTGTTAAAACACGGTTTCCTAGACCCATCCCAAGAATTTCTGATTCAGTAGATCTGGGTGGAGCTCATGAATTTGCATTTCTTATAATCTCACAGATGATTCTATTGCTTGTGATCCAGTCTAAGGTTCACACTTGAGAAATTCTGTAGGGAATGTTTGTTAATACGTATGCACTATGTGAGCCACCATCAGCAGCAGCCTCCAGGGTCCTTACCACAGACCAGCATAATATAAATCTTGGTGATGGGCCCAGCAATCTGTATTTTAGGTACTGCTTCTGAACAAGAAAATGTAAGAATACAGTAGGCATATGTTCAATAAGAGAAAGCATGTTAGTATTAATTGTCTGACTTTTCTATATCACTGAAAACAGGAACTAAGTGCTCTGAAGTCCTAAAATTGTACAGGGCCCATTTTGATCAGAATTGAGACCATATATCCTCTGCTGAAAAATAAATTTTTGGACTACTTGATTGAGAAGAAATACTAAGAAAAAAATATATTAAGGGTAAAATATAATTTTGTTTAAAATATGTAGTCCTGTAGTTGTAAAAATGGGTGTATCCTAAAACAACCCAAAACCTGTATTAGGAATCTAAAAACCTACCTAAAAACTCAAAAGTTTTCTATCTGGATTTTTCTGCTAGAGATCAACACATCATTCGAAATTTTTATATTTGTGCTATATTTTAAACCTCAAGTGCTTTGTTTTTTTTTTTCCCAGAACTTTTCATTTGTAAACTAGTTTTTAAGTATCTAAATTTCTTACAAGTTCTCAAAAACACTGTCTTTTCTAATGATACCTTAGAAAAGTTTTAACTCCTAAATGTTTCTATCATGTTCCAAAGATGTTGGCATCAGGTGGATAATCTATTCAGTTGGACATATGTGACTAGTTCAATCTTGTATTTCTGAAAAATTATTTTAAAGTATAATAATTGTAGAAGCTTGGAGATCCCTATAGAGAGGAGAAACCTAGTCAATAGATTACTGATCCCTTACTTCCCAGAAAATGTCTTTAACGTTAACACCTTATTCCTTAGCTATAGCTTCTAACTGAGGTACAACTTTATTAAATTTTGACTAAATTGTACTCTTATTTTTTTCTCTGTATGGTTTCAAAGAATGCTTTCAGATTATTAACATTGTAAAAATAAAAAGTTCCAAATTTTGCTGTTTTTCTGAAATAAGTAAAAATTCTTCCTGTGAAAGTAGCATGAGAAGTTGACTTCGACATTTTCATGAATGCTAAAAAATATTGGCAAAAAGACATGATTAAGTATCTGGTGAAAAAAGTAAGGGTCATCGATGATTTTGAAGAGGCAGTTTTCATGGGCTAAAAAACAACCATAGAAGAAACCTAAATCAACCAGATAAGGCATGAGAGGCTGAAAAAAAACAAGTGGAAAACTAAGCCAGTAGTTCTTACTCATATGTTGTCCGTCTGCCATCTGTGTTGTTCTGATTAAAAGAATTCCAAATTGGTGACTGAAACACTTAAGTATAAACCTAACCTAATGCCATATTAGTATTTTTACAGCACTCTGTCCTGAGTGCTCTACTTGGAGAGAGGGAGCACTTTATAAATAAAACCATTGCGTACTACTTTTGGTTAGGATAAATAATAAACACCTAGGTGACTGCAATATTCTGTTTTTGTTTTGTTTATACTATATTTCAATATTGTACCTGTTTCAATGCAAGTAGAAAAACTTAACATATACTTCTTTAGAATTTTTTGGAGAGTAATTAAGTCTATTTGCATATATAATTGTAAGGTTAACTATATAGATTTAGAAATGGTAGATAGACCTATTGGATTGAAAATTATTACAATACATATTAGGAAACTTATCACATATTGTTTTCATTTTAACAAAAGTTGTACTGAGGATTTTTAAGTATTTATAAGCATGATAGTGTCTGCTTATTTGAAACAATAGATTTAGTTACGACAGTTTGTTTTGCTACTAAAAGAGGTATCATAGTTCAAAGAAAATGCACTCTTAAAGTCGCTATGAAAGTATACAAATTTGTTACCAGTTTTAACCTTATTCAATTACTAGAGGTAGGGAATTGAGTGATTTTGGTTTGTGGGAGTTGAGAGGATGGCTCAAGAGTCTCATTTCCTTGTCATTCAATCATATTCATACATTTTAAATTGATCACACTTCTTCAATTTGAAATACAACCAATGAGTCATTAATCTAGGGTAGTATTCCGGAATCCGGAATTTGTTGTCATTTTTAAAGACATTTTGAATTTTTATAATTTTTTTCTGTGCTTTGCCTCATTTTATCTTGTTCTTATTTTTCTCTTTAAGAAAAAAGACATATTAAAAGTTTTTCTGAGACTGTAAAGTTTGAGGTAATGGTACAGCCAAACAGAACTGCCTAGGATGCAGTTAAAGATAGGGAACCAATATTTGAAGAGTAATGAGAACTGCAGGTATGGGATGAGAAATATAAGCATATATGAATTATCTAATCAAAAATGTAAAAAACTATAGACTAAGTAATATACTAACTAGAACTATATACTATGTCCCTAAGTAATGGTATAAAACGAAAAGATCAAATGGAATAATCCTAAAGGTTCAGGAAAACTTGGATCCCATTTTGTCATAGAGGCTAAGAATAGGAGCTTCTAGAAGAAAGGGAATGGTCAGCACTGCTACTGGAGGGAGAAGAGAAGAGATTCAGTGTATTTTACAAGTGGAGACTGCATGATGGGAGTAAGAAACAAATTATAGGGAAAGGGGATGGATACTGTAGTCAGAAAATGGAACACCTGAATCAGATCATTCGTCATGAAACATACTAAAAGAAGAAAAATAACTAAGATGGAACTTGATTGGAAAGGCAGGATTCCTGAAGAGGGAGAGGAAGTACTTGACATATAAGTCTTTTTGTTATATAAATATATACATTCTTTCCTAGGTACTTGTCACCTAAACACAAAGGTATCATAAAAATGTTAGAATGAAGCCCCTATATGCTGCTATTTACCAATAAACTGCATTTTTCTGGTTATTTTTAGTTGTCTAAACTCCACATCCTTTTTGGAAATGCTTGTGTTTACACATAAACCCACTCCCCATGACTCTGTACTTGGAGTTTCCTCAGTTTAACATTGAAGATGTTAAATGTTAACATCATAGTAAGATGAAGCCAGAGGAGAAGTTAGTTGATAGGAACATTAAGGGCTTTTGAAGTTATTAACCTGCAAATATATGGACTTTTTTGGGGATCCTGATCCAAACTAACCAACTTGGGGGAGAAAAGATACTTTTGAGTCAGTTGAGATCAAGTTGAACACGAACTGAGTACTAGATTGGGACCGAAAAAGATCTCTTACCTATTAGGGACGCCTACTGTAATATTTACAGGTGAAATTATGAATGTCTAGGATTTGCTTCAAAATAGTCTAGTAAAAATATGGGGGGAAGGAGAATGAGGAGATTATAGATAAAACAAGAGTGGCAGAATGTTAATTTTTGAAGCTGAATGACTGATATTGGGTAACATGAGGTCTTATGTATGTTTGGAAATTTCTATCATAAGAGTTAAACATAAAAATTTACAGATTTGGTGCTAAGAGTCATAATGGCTGAAGAAAAGTAACTAATTTCATTTTTTAAAAGTGGAATGTTTTGTGTTATAAATACCGTACATAATAGTCAAAATAAGGAACAAAAATAAAGTTGAGAAGCAATTTGTATATCAATTCCCTTCAACTCGCTTTTGTTTACCTTTAAGTACTTAGCACCCTGCCTGACATAGAGGAGGCATGCATACATAGCAAATGCTTTTTGAACTGAACAAGCCTGTATCTCACAACAGTAAAATTGTTTAAATTTTCAACAGATTAAAAATTTTCTTTTTCTCTAAGAACTTATCTTAGGATGATTGTTAGAAATAGGGAAAGTTTATTTAAGGTTGGTCTTATTTTTCTTAAGATAATTTTTGTTTTATAATGTCAAATTTTACAAAGTTGGGTTTTTTTAATGTCGGATTTGAAAATAACTAAAGTAGCTTTTATCTTTATTAAATTTAACGGGGTAACATTGGTTAGTAAAATTATATAGGTTTCCATCGTACATTTCTATAACACATCACCTACATATTGCATTGTGTTCACAACTGTTTTGCTATGTAAACTTTCAGATTTAACTTCTCTATATTTTGATTGCTCATTATGGTGTTAGATTTCCTTGTATGTTAAATATTCAGTTAATTTACCGAGAATAAACTGTTTTTCTGTTGAAGCAAGAAGTTCAATTTAGTCTTGAGTTGCATGCTTTTAGTTGAAACGGTGGGAATAGGGAAGTTCAAATACTGCATTCAGTTGTCAGGGATAAAGTTTAGTTTTCTTTCTTCATGAAATTATTTCAGCTAAATTGATAGTTTTACCTTTTTTCTGTCTTTTTTAAGAGATGAATCACTGTCTTTTTTTTTTTTTTTTAGCTGAGCCATCCTGCCACCTGTTGGCAGCTCAGCGGCAGCTCAGCTCGGGCTGGACTTGAACCGCTGTTGCTCAGAGCTCAAACTCTTGAGCGAGCTCTTAACCAACTGAGCCACTCAGCCGGCCCTGAATCACTGTCTTATATTATACCAAGCCCAAACTAGCAAAAATTAGTTTAACACTAGGTTACTTAAATTTAGTATCTAATATATGTACGCTTAGTATCTAGTCTATGTATAACATGCTAAGCGTTTTTCTCTCTCTTTAGAAAACCACTAGAGCAGAGTTGCTTATGAACAGTGTAATTTCCAAGTTACATCAAAGGAAGAGAGCTAAAACGCTCAGGTTATAATCCACAGACTGACCCAGTCAACTCCTAATTTAACTCCACACATGTTAGCTAGATAGCGCTATGTGTAATCTAGGTCAGAAATTGGAATCAGAATAGATAAGTGATCTAACTGTTAACATTCACCAATAATATCTGTAACAGTATTTAAAAAGTGTTATCATACTTTAAATTTACCTGTGGACCACACCCATCCTCTCTCTGAAATCCATGCTCTTTAAGGACAACCTCTCCACCAATGTTATTTATCCTAGTGGTTTCTAGACCTTGCTTTTAATTTCATTGTCTCCTCTTTTCCTCTATATACAAATGCCTAGCATATCACCACAACATAGCTGGCACTCAAATAACACTGGTTCATTCCTTTGTTTCTTTTTCAGTATCATCTTCCCCTCAGCCTATAAATATAAACAAATCTCTCCCCTCTTTAAAAACAAAAGCAAAAAAGCCATAAACTTCTTCTAAATACCATTCTTTACTTTTTCATCTTTTGGCAATCAATTTCTTTAAAAAGGTAATACTTAACTATTCCTTACCACCCATTCAGGATTTAACAAAGTCCTTATTTGACTCTTTTTAACCTAGCTTATTTGATTTCTCTTTAATATGTCTTTTTGTTAACTATCTCCTAAAGAATTTCTCTTAATTTGTATCCATTATACCATAGTTTTTCAAGGACTATTTTCACCTCTCTGACCAATCTTCTGTCAGGCTGGCTCTCTTCCTCTCCAGGGCTGCCATGATTCGTTGTGCAGGTGTATACTACACAGCTCTTACGGTGTTGTTCACATTGTAATCTATGTACAAGACCCTCCTTGGCATTGTGCAGAATACAGCTTCACTGACTATATACAGCAGCTCTGCTCACACTTTAAATGCACGGACATTCTACAAATTTCCACCTGAGGCTCTCAAAATCAGCGGGTGGACTCAATGCTAATCCTGTTCCTGAGATCAAGCTGACAAAGCTATGCTTTCCTATATTTCTAGCCTGGAGCTTTCCAGATTTTTTCTAAATGTCATGTAGGACTCACCATGTCAGATTGAACGCCAAATCTTTTTCCCTCACCTTCTCCCATCTCCTTAACCTAAATTGTATCTATATCCTGTATTCCTTATTTCAGGTACTGCCTGAGAACCATCTTGAGTTCTTCCGTAACCTCATTTCTTTCATTTCATTAGTCAGCAAGTCTTACAGATTCTACCTCCTAAACCTGAAGTTTTCAGATGTTTTGATCTCATACAACCTTACGTTCTTAAAAATTATTAAGGACCCAAAGAACTGTCGTGTGGTTTATATCTATTGATACCTATATTTTAGAAAATAAAAATGAATTTGTAAATATTTATAAATAACTACTAAACCCTTATGTTTTGACATAATTAATATTTTGGTGAAAAGTAACTTTTCTGAAACAAGAAATTTACTGAGAATAGAATTGTTTTGCATTTTTGCAAATTTTTTTTAATAGGAGACAGCTCAATTCTCATATGTGCTTCTCTGCACTCAGTTTTTTGTGATATATTGTTTGGGTTGAGGTATATTCAGCCTCGCACAAGTATGTATTTGGAACAGGGAGAAGTTCTTTTCAGATAATTGATACCACATTAGAACTGGACCAGTGGTGGTTTAGTGATGAAAGGTTAATTGCAATGTGGAATCTGACATCATATCGATGAACTTTGTATACTATTACATTACATCTACCATGTGTAACTTCATGCAGTAGAAAATACTGAGTTATGCAGGTATTTCTCATGTTGACTTGTCATTATACAGTATCTTTTTAATCACATTTGTTAAAACGGGTCTAAGTAGTAGGAAGCTATATCTAGCTCATGGTGGCAAAGTCAAGTTGTCCAGAGTTCTTTTTTTTTTCTTTGAACGCTTGAATTTTATCATTGGCAACAAATACTTTACGTTGTTTTCCTTGATGTAACAGGCTCCCTTCATGTATTTTTGAGAAAATGTCTGCCAGATAGCGTTTTATGTAAAAGAGTGAAAAGAATGGTTTATTCAGCTTAAAATTCAAATCACGCAAGTCTTTTTCCTCATGACAACCATTTTACTTCAGTATGTAGCAGATGCACTTTATGCAAACTTCCTAATTTGTCACACAGTATCAAATTTTAATTAAAGGTAATTTAATAAAATCAGTAATTTTTATTTTTTCAACATAGATATTCTTAAGTGAAACTATTTCCTACTGCCCTGGCAGGAGCAGTGGGGGGCAGAGGTGCAGGGGAGCACAGGGGGATGCAGTGAAGAATACAGCAACACTAGTGTGTAGTTGGTGTTACTGCCTGAATTCATGCTACAATGTCAGCAGTTTTAACCACCTTTGTTTTTGCAGTGTCAGTGAAAATATCCAACCAGTGAAACAGGTCAAATAACATTTAAATAACACCTTGGTGTTATTATGAAAATAGTTTTGAACTCATAGATGGGTACCCTGAAAGATCTGAGAACCCTATAAGGGTCCATGGACTGTACTTTGAGAACCTCTTCCTAAACATTCAAGACATGTTGCCTTGACTGCTCCACTATCTTAGCCCCAGCCTTTATTAATTCTTACCTTTGTTATTTTTATTTTCTCCTAAATGATCTTCCAGTCTCCAATCTCTGTCTCTTCCTCAAGAGGTGCCTTTCTAGAATACAAATCCAATTATGTTGATACCCTATTAAAATCTTTCAACGTACTCTAGCACAATTGGATGAAATCCAAATTCCTTTATAAAATATAAAAAGTCCTTTGTTATCATACCTACCTTACTAACTCTGTTCCTATCACCACATACTTGCTACTCTTTCAGCCAAGCTGAATTTATTGGTAATTCCCTAAACACATCAAACACATTATAGTCTCTAGTTTCATACATTTGCACGTTCTCTCCTTTCCACCTGGAATAATCTCATTTTCAGTTCCCATCTACCCCTCCAATTATGCATATCATTTTAAAATCACCACATTACTCACAAAATTTTATATTTTGTTATAATTTTAAAATTTGTATAGGATTTATACTGTTTTAGAGTGATTTTGCTTATGTATCATTTTCTCCCATTAGTTTGTGAGCTGTTGGAGGTCAGGAACTGTTGTCTGTCTTTGTATTCCTAGTACTTACCAAGGGTGAGGCATGTAGTATTCATTAAATCAATGCTTGAGTGTTTTAATGAATTTCATAGAAACTTCTAATACTACCCTTGGATAGAGTTGCTAATGAATAGTTAAAAGGCTACAGATGGGCAGAAAAAGAAAATACATGTGCCTCAGCCACTTTATTGGATGAAGTAATATATCTTTATTTCCATTAATTTTATTATAAGTACAATTCAAGGGAACATTTTGGTTTATAGCTGTGTTCTTGAAAAATTGTAATGAATTGAATTAAACTATAGTCAACTGGATCACATTTTGAAAAATTAACCTCCTTAATTCATTATACCTCAATGTCTAATAAATGTAGTTTTTTTTTACGTTAGCATTCTTAATGTGAAGGAAAAAAATGCCAAGATACTTCTATATTTCTTTTAATATTTTAAAACTAGTACCTTAAAATATTAAGATTATAAAACTACCTTTTATATAGGTCCTCTCTACCTTGTTTTATGTTAGAATTTGTTTCATTATGCTTTGTGTTTTGAGCTTAGTATAGTAGAATAAAATCTTGTAAGGGTCTTCTGTCAGAAAGTCACCTAACTAGTTACACATAGTGTAATCTACCTGTGTACAGCCTGAATCAACAAAAACAACCTCCTTTAAAACCAAGAGAAAATATTTACCAAGATTTATAATAAGTAAAACTTGAGAAGTTAATAAAAATTTTCATATGTAAAAATTTTTCACCCATTTAGTCTGCATAACAACAGTGTAAGTATGTAGATTTATTGAAATCCAAATTACTAAAAGCTGATTTTGTAGATTATACTTTCCTGCCCATTGACCATTTCATTGTTCATTAGCAACTGAATAGAGGAAACAAAGAATTTTTAAAAACTAATCACTTTGAGCCTCACTAATTTAGAATTTATGATGACTGATATACTAGGCCAGAAGTTATCTTACAAACCATGGCCTAGATGTGGTGTGGAAAATTAAAATTGTTTACAAAATTAAAAAGGAAATTAGATCTTTCAGAGACTGTTAAGTACTTTATAATGGATTTGTTGATTATAAGTCATGCCTTTAAAGCATATTAGTTGATTAAAAGCTAATAATTGAGATTTCTCCAAAAAGATTCTGAATTAGTGAGGTATGTAACATATAGTTAAATTTATGTCTTTTCTATTTTTACAGAGATAACTTTGGCCAAAAATTACTTTTGGGGATTGTGTTCGGAATTCTCTTATGCTGTTCTATCCCTGTTGCCTTACATTTTAGAAAATTGGTAAATCCTTTGATCTCTGTGTCGATGTTGTATATAATTAGAATGCCGTGGTACCTACTGAGACACAAAGTCGATTTTTTTTTACATGCTCCCTTAAAAATTAATATTTTAATTTCATTGATTTAAGGAAATTACTTATTGTAAAATACTCATAATGCTTACCTGAACTGAGAACTGGGTATTTTGGGGTTAGATTTATAGGAATAATATCAAGTTGTATATTTAATTTCATAAATTTCTTTTGAAAATAGTTCCCTTTGTACCTTTTTTTATAGAAAAGAATGCATTGGAAATTGAAAACCAAAGGATATATAGTGATTTTGCTCATAAATCTTTTCCAGCATTCATTTACTACATACATTGTCATCTGTTGGTTCTTTTCTTTATTTCATAATTAATTTCAAAATTCAGCATTTTTTATCTAATTTAACATTTTCATATTTTTAAAGGTCCCCAGGTGCATCCAATTTTTCAACTTTACCAAAGATCTCTCCTTCATCTCTATCAAATAATTATAACAACATCAACAACAGAAAGTAAGCACTGAATCTTAAAAACTCTTTGTTTAATTGATCGCCCTATTGTGGTTGCAAAAATTCTCTTGTATCTAAAATTTAGGATAAAAGCCTTAATGCATTAAAATTGATTTTCTTTTAAACTACTGGTCAGTTCTTCTAGGAGTAACTTCACAAGAAAGAAAGCACAGTTATAAATTTCTTGATTTAATACTGAGGGTGACAAAAAAATGTATACACATTTTAAGAAAGGAAAAAACTATTAAAATTGTAATAATATATACCAATAACAAAGGATGAATACAAGTCATGTGTACACATTTTTTTTGGCACCCCCGATACATACACTACAATAATTTACTAAAAGCCAAATAAAGCAGTTTGAGAATTTTACATTCTAAACACTATAATTATCGAAATATATATAGGAATCCATTAGAATTCAGTTTTTTAGAAACAGTACAAATTTCAGATGTCATTTTAGAACTAGATATGTAATCACTTACAATATATAGTATTTTTAAAGTGTTGTATCAGTGAGTCTCATCTGGAAAGCATACACAAATTTTTGTATTTGTTGAAAAGGCAGTCATTTTTTTCTTTAAAAACTTCAGAGAAACATTTGCCCCATCTCAAAAAATACTCATAATCTTGGAATTTATAAAAGTTAGTGAAAGTGTGTCTGTGCTTTATTGCTGAAAGAAAAAAGTTGAAAATCACTTGGGATTCACCAGAACTTCTGACATGGGTGTATTACCTTGAAAATTGGCCTGTTCATTTTTTTGTTTTTTGGTTTCTTTTTTTTTTTACAGAAAAGGATAGAAAGAAAGCTTTTATATTTGTAATTACCCATCAAAATATGGAAAGAGCTTCAATCCAGAGATGATTATCCTCTTTATTTCTTGGATATATACATTGTGGTTTATGTATGAGATTAGTAGTATTTATGTAGTTAAATATTTGCTCTACTTGTCCATTTCATAAATGGCATCTGATTATCCCAAAGAGTAAATTCAAAAAGACTAAAGCTATTTGTGAAATAATCTTTAAAATAACACTGTTAATGGAATACTTAGGTTTAATTAGTTTTTCTTTAAAACTCATATTTGGGGTGGAATTGACAAAAATTTTTTAATATACATCTGGATTATAAATATATAACAATAACCAAAATAATTTGGAAATGAAAAATAATGAGAAAGGATTAATCCTCTAAACTCACAACATTATAAAGAAATAAGAATTCAAACCGCATAATACCCAGGAATACTTCTATAGGTCAATGGACTAGAAAAAGCCCAAGAACAGACCTTTATATATTTAAAAAAAAGAGAGAGTTTAATGTGATCAGAAACCATTCTAGACTGATGGAGAATGGAGCAAGTTATCCAGGAAATGTTGGAAAATATTGAGAATTTTTCTTTAAAACTTTAAATTATGTTTTAATTGTCAGATACATACAAATTAAAAGGCAAAGACATGGAAAAAATACTTGCTACAAACAACAAATTAAGGGTAAATTTTTTTAATACATCAAGTTCATAAAAATCAGTGAGAAATTTTCTAAGAATTAGAAAAATAGGCAAATGATGCAGCTGGACAATAAAAATAAAAGAATTAAAATATATGAACATTTTAAATGTTCCAATTTACTACTAACTAGAGATATGTAAATTACAACCATAAAAACTCCATCCATTTTCCCCCACTTCAATCTCATTGGGAAAAATTAAGTGATGAATATCTTCCTTATAAGCATTCTGTTTGAGTGGTTAATCCAACTTTTCTAGAAAAGAGTTTACTGTGTGTATCAAGATTTAAAACATTAATTTCCTTATTTCAATAATTCATAAAAAAATATGTGCACCATAGTGTCATAACATTACCTTGTAATGTAATAGTGAAATATTGAAGATGCTATGAAAATCCAAAATTGCAGTGTTTCTTCTTTTTAAAAATGTATATCCACAGGTAAAGAGTGAAAGGAAATATTAGCCTTTAATCTGGTTTATATTTTATATGGTATCTTTTAATTAAATTCATCAAAAGTAATTTTTTCATAGGAGATAAAATATTACTTCTGTTTCTGTCAATTGTAGATGGCTCCCATATTTACTGTAAAAGAATTCAGTTCCAGGTATAACATGTATTTATAGTTATTCTTTGGAGAGATTTTTAATGTTGTATATAGACTTGTATTGAACATGGACTGTATTTTAACTGGAGTCACTATATTAGTATACGTGGTCTGGTGTGTTTCTCTTTTTGTCTCATCTCCCTCTCATAGTAAAAATATGACAGTAAAATCTGATCTCAAAAATCTCAGACTGCAGAAAATATTAAGAGAGGAGTTGGAGTGCTTTCTTAAGTTAAAACGTAATTAATTAACAGCTCTCCTATGACTAGATTATGTTTTTAACTAATTTACATTTGTCTCTTTTAGACACAAAACAGTCCTTTTATATTAGGAAACTAAGCAAATATTAGGTTGTCGGAAAAGTCATGATGCATTTTTGCAACGAAAAACAGAAAAAAATACATCATGATTTTTCTGACAACCCAATAGCTACTGAGGTATCACCATACTTGAAATTAAAGCTTATCTTTCTTAGTAAGGAATGAAATTTAAACACCTATAATAGGGAAAGTTTTTTTTATTAAAAATAAGTTTAATATTATAATTATCTGAACAATTAGTTCACATAAAGTTGCTTAATTTTCCATTCAACTTGTGGAAATAAGTATCACCTTAAGACTTCAGATGGAAGTAACATAATTTCTTTAATTAAAAATATGTAAAATGGGTAATGACCTTTTTAAGGTTATGTGCATTTTTCAAACTTCATGAATGTGGAGATATTCTACAAGTATAAAGTATGTATTAAAATCAGTAGTTATGACACACAAGTTATATGAAATTTTTAAAGACTTGAATTAAACTGATACATTACTTAGAACATTTACATTTCCATAAGTAGGAATGTTAGTTATAAAGGTAATAAAGTATACTTTGAATTATTTTTTTTAAGTTTAATAAAGTTTTTATTAAGGACTAATATTGTGAAGACCCAATTGCTGGAATATTGTTTATCCTATGTAGTTATTTTAGCTGCTACTCCATTAAGTATTTGTTTTTTGCCTCAAATATAATTTAACTACATTTTAATATGTGCCAAATTCCTTCTCTTTTATGCCCTGCATTTTCTCTGTTGCTACATTTGCCTTGATATAATACTGCCTTTTAAAAAACTTGTTAATGCATTTATTGTCTCAACTCTTGGCATTCCACATCAGAGCACATTTCTATTTTTCTGTTATTTCATTTAAAGCTCTTTTATTTGAAATGGGAATGTCTCCCTGTGAAAGAGTAAGCCATGAAAATGAACTGGATTTTGGAGACTGCCAGAGCTAGCTAGCCATCTATCTGGCTCTTGACAAGTTACTTGCTGAAAGCATCATTTAATTAACTGCAAAGTGAGCAAAAGTATAATTATTAGGATTAAATTATAAATTTATAATGTTTATAATGTCAAATGTAAGTGCAAATTGAAAAGTCAATCTGAAATTTTCATAGAAAGATAAGGGCTCAGTTTTACAAAAGAAGTTACATTTTTTAATTTGTTTTCATTTAAGGTGATAGCTATATAACAGAATTAAATAGTATTAAAATTCCCATTAAGATTACCAGCAAATTTATTTATTTTTGCAAAGTTAGAGTATCTTATTAGGATAAGGACTAGCTTACAATCTTTAGAAAAAAAACCAAATAGTCATGAAAGAATAGAAGCTGTCTAAGGCCTAGGTTTCCATGTACTTTGTTGAAGTATTTAAAGAATTGCTGGTTTGGTATTTTTCATTTCAGGCTTTAATACCTGATGTAACAAACATATAAATGTGGATTGTAAGTGGCCAATCAAGATAGTATTAAAATATTTTAATTTTATCAGTTTTTATTGTCACTGAGCATCGAGACTGTCTCAGTCTCTGGCAAAGGCTTATACTTGTCACTTAAACTGAAATGTAGAATTCTTTTGAGGATTCAGATTTTAAAAAACAAAACCAAAAGCTGCATTTGCAAATAAGTTTTTTGTTCATTTCTCAGTAAATAGGAATCACTATGCCAGCAAATTTCATCCTAGTGTCACAAAGAAGAGAGCTTACAGCATCCATTTGTGTTATGTGTGGTAAAGACAGATGTCTGAATGTATATATACACTTATGGAATAAGCATGTAAATGTGCTGTTAGTCTTTTCACTTGAATGCACGTGCATGTGTATGTGTAGTCACGAGCGCACATTTGCACATACGTTCCCTATGTGCTCGTAGACTGCTTCAATTTTATTATAAAAAGTATATATAACAAATAAAAACTAATAATATAGTTTTTATAATAAAAATAATAAAAATAGCCGGAATATGTGTTTTTTTTTAAATGTGTAGAATATGTAGAAAATATAGGCCTTGTTTTTTGTAGTATGTAGCATTTATTTTTAGCACTTAAAAAATAAAAGAAAAATGGGATTTGCTTTTTTTTGCTGCATGTCTTAGAAGTTAGATTCAAGAATCCAATAATCAGTCATTGAGTGAATAAATATTTAATTGCTAGTAGGTGCCTTGTTCTTTATTAGTTACTGGGGATATAAAATAAAATATGAATTACACGGCTAATGACCTGCAAAAACCAAAGGATGCTTGAATTCCATTTGTTTCATGCTTTCTTTTTTAGGTTTAAAACAAGCAAATAGCTACAAGACTAGCAATTCTGAATTTGAATTGATCAAGGTTGCCTTTCTTCCGGCCCTGCTATTTTTGTTCAGTCCAGGGTAGATTATTTTTTTTGAGTTGGTCTTTTTTGTTTGTGGTGAAGGAAGGTGTTTTCTTAAAAATACAATTGTGTGTGTAGTTTTTGGTTGATGTGGTTTTGTGTGTTTAACTTGTTTAAACTTGTGGTGGTGGGGGGGGAGTGTGTGTGTGTGTGTGTGTGTGTGTGTGTGTGTGTGTGTGTGTGTGCGCGCGTGTACTAAAGGCCTAGTTAGGACAGGCAAATGGTATATACAGTTCACTTAAACTGTTATAATCAAGTGAGAGTCTAGACCTACAATAAAAAGTATTTGAAATTATAAGTAAAAACTTTTTTTAAATATCAGGAACAAATTGTAGCCAATTGAGATCGTCACTTACTGATTCATCATGTTTCTATGTAACACTGTTTTTTATTTACATCATCTTTTGCTTTTAGCAAGTGACCTTGATTCATGTTCAGGTTTGTTCTAATGAATAAAAAAATGATTGAAAGTATGCTTTTGAATTACATCCAAAGTATCCATCATAAATATTTTATAAGATAACCTATTAAAAATTAAAGCAAAATCTGTACTTTTCCATAAATTATTTTTTTATTACATGTAAAAAGACAAGGGAGGGGCTCATTTAACTTATTGATAGACTTTTCTTAGTTCTTTTCTAAAATTACCCTGATTCTCTAAATTTGAAGATTATATAGTTTTTTTTTAAGATTAGTATTTGTTATACTGATAGTACAGATTATCCTGAGGTTATATTCATCTAGTTAAATAATCTGCATTATTCTAACAAACTAGAAGACAGAAAAGCCAAATAATTTTGAAATGTACTTACTTAGAATCATTTCATTCCTAATCACGTAGACTTTTTATCCACATTTGAATAGTAGATTTTTTGCTCGTCTAGCAAAGAAATTATAAATAGAATCTTTGGTGCATCAGAGCAGTGATGCCACAGAGGCCTTTTAAATCTCTGCTCTCACCTGTAACTGAAGCCCAGCTCTTCCTATTCCTACTCCTATTCCTACTGTTCTTACTGTTACAGTAGCAGGATGTAAATGGAACATAAATGAGATGATTTATTGCTGTGGGTGGTGTTTACAATCTAAATGTTTTCAATTTGATGGAGCACTGAAGAATGGGGCAAGCTGTGAAGCTGCTCCAGTTAATCAAGGGTAACAAGATATAATAGTGGTTCGTTTTGGTTGGTGTGGTATACGATGCAGTGGTTTTGTTGATTGGATGAGGAGTCTTAATTAAGGGAGTGTTTTGATTTAGGTTTATGTCTTAAAAAGAACCTGAGTTGAATGCTTTATAAAAAATTTTAATGACTTGACCACCTACTTCAAATAGGTTTAAAGTGTTATGTTCATTATAACTATATTGTAATAATTGGCTACATTATGAAAAATACTTTTGTTTTCTTCCAGTGTGAAAAACTCAAATTATTGTCTCCCATCATATACTGCTTATAAGAACTATGATTATTCAGAACCTGGAAGAAACAATGAACAGCCAGGCCTCTGTGGCTTAAGTAACTTGGGAAATACGTGTTTCATGAATTCAGCTATTCAGGTAGGTATTTCCATACATATAAAGTGAAACTCATGTGTTTCATGGAAATCAGTAATACAAGAAGAGTAGAGTTGGGTTTTAAATGTCAGAACGTGAGTGTTATATGTGTTTTCGAGCTTCTATTTTCATGGAAGATTTAAGCATATACATTTGATTCATTCATTCTAGTACTGGTAGTAGATTATCATTATCATGTTTCTCAATTAGATGTCATGTGATTGATTACCACATAGTAGAGAATCAAATATTACTTCTTGCAAAAATATAATTTCAAACAGAAAACGTAGACTTTCTGAGAAGAGAGGAAAGCTACTGAGATCTCTACATATTCAATAGAAGTCTCTTGCATTTTTGGACATTGGTGGGAGTGTTAAGAGAATGAATATTTTATGGTCACTAATCCTCTAACTCTAAATAAAACTATTTTTAAATCTTTTTTTTTTAACCTTAAGGTGACATTACGATTTTTAAAAATGAGAAAATTTTATGAACCTCCTTTTATATACATATTTTAACACACCCCGTTTCCCTTAAAGCTCTTTATTTTGGGGATGTAAGAGCTCGCTGCCCGTTTTCCCCTTGGTCTCTCCATGGAGCTTCCCTTTGCTTCCTGCTCTCTATGCCCTCTTCCAACTTAACTTGTTAAATATTTATGTCTTTGATTGATTTTGAAATAATGAGATCTGTATATATTTTAATATCACTGTCACAATGTATACAGTTAAAGCTGGTTATTTAATTCACCTTTTTCAAATAAAATTTCATTTAAAAAAGCCCAAAATAATGGTATACTATTTTTGATATTTAAATTTTAACATTTTTGCAATTTTTATTTTTAAATCTGCAATTTTCTGTTCTCTATTCATATTTAATTCCGAACCTCTATGCACAGGAAGTGACCTCCAAAGATACAGATTGAGTACAGAGTATGGTTTGATAAGGACATTATTGCCAATCTTGTTGACTATCTGAGAAAAGTATAGGACTCTTCACCATTCAAAATTCTAAATAAATCCTTTTTTACATTGTATTTAATCCAATTGTCTTCTTAATTAACCATTGTCTTTATAACATTCTTGGAAAATTAGAATTAAACGATCATAAATCTGTAGAACAGTAATTGGTAATCTTTTAGAAATGCACAAGTAGTCATAATTGGTTAATTTCTGATTTCTTGGGTTAGAGTTGAGCCACTCAGGAAATAGCCTATCTGCTCAAGCAGATGTAGGCTAATAAAGTATTCCTTTAAACCTTCTTTGATGAGTAATATTGTTTACACTTTAATATGAATGACTTTATTCAAAATTGTTTTTCTAGGGTCCTAGCAATAGTTAAACAATTAAATTTTTAATCTTTATTTTTCTGCAAGAGGAGAAAGGGTGCTCATCTGAGAAGAACAAGCCAAAGTATATTTTACTGACAGTTATTTAGATAACAAAGCAAAGTGCGTGGGGGCTGAGCTTTCAGAGATAGGGACAAGGCAGACAACTTGTAATTTTGTTTGGTATCTGTTGGACTACCCTACTTGATTACTAAAAATCATCTTTAGTACCATCTGTGGAAAATGTTTTATATAAGCGGTAGTTACGTCAGTACCAGAAAACCTTGTTTTAGTATCATCAAGTCATATTAATTTTTATATAGCTCCTTATCCTATCACTGCCAAAGTTACTTTGGTTTTAGAGACTTGATATAGCTCAAGAGTTTTTTTTTCTTTTTAATATTCTAGTATAGAAAACCAGTGTTGGTGCTCTTCCATAAGAAAATATTTTTAAAGCATAAGCATTAACAGTTTGAGTCTTTCAGAAGACAACAAGAATGTTCATACTAATCTTCATGGGAGGATCTGGCTTGCACTGACTAAATTTCTTCTAATGCAGTATTGCATTCTATAAAATTGGGTTGTCGGAAAAGTCATGATGTATTTTTTCTGTTTTTTGTTGCAAAACTGCATCATGACTTTTCCGTCAACCCAGTAGTTTCCTGGGCCTTTGATATAGTCTGTTTACTGTTTGTCTCCATGTGGTTGACTGCTGTTTCTCAAAAATGAATATTAAAATTAAATTTTCTAATCAGCTATGCTGAGCTAGTCTTGCTATTTATTTAACTTTCTTGTGTAGTTTTAGGGTATCAGAAACTTCATTTTATTAGTTTTCTATTCAGAGCAGTTTTATTACAATAATTGGTAGATATAATGCTGACCCTCTCTCTCAATATATTTCACCTTCGTATGTTCCATTTCAACTGAGCGATAGCCATGAGGGTGAGGTTTGTTAGGGTGATACTTTGTTATTTTCTGGTAATAATCATAAAGAAAAAATTTTGATGGAAATTTCAGCGAAGTATTTTAAGCAGTGGGATTATTTCATGTCTGTATCTTGGTTAGAAACTGTATTTTGTTTAAAAAAAATTTATCCAAACAAGCTGGAGAAGAGAAAAAAAAAACACAAATTTTTATTTTTGCTACTTTTGACTTTTAACCCAAATCCAGAATTAGAAAAGCTAGTACTTTGCTTTTATTTTTTTAAAGCTTCTATATTTTTTAATTGATTTAGATGTAAACTCACAAGCTGAAAAACCACCATAGAAAGAATACAAAATGGTGGCAGTAGCCTTTTTCCTTTGCTTTATAAACACACATGTAAGTTTGTAGGTCCATAGATGAAAGTGATAAAAGATACCTAATAGAGTTGTTTTTAAATAATTTTTTAGATATTGTTTCCTCATTTACACTTTTTTTTCAAGTTTTCTTGTAACTTCTGTAAGATTGAAGTCAATTATGAGCTTCAGAAAATATTTTATAACATTTTACTGATAATTTAAATTTTAATGTAATTTCTTATGTTAATTCAATAATCCTAAAAATACGAGTGGGCATTTTAGTACATTAGACAGTATAATTATTGATATATCTAAAAAAATATGAGTGTGGAAAGCATACCTATTTTTTGTATTTGAGAATGGATTATGTTTAACCCATCAGTAGCCTTGAAATAATGAAAGCTTTTGATTGGTGATTAAAAACTAAACAACACCAATCTGAGTGTTATTAATATTATTCAATTTACTGTGTCGGTGTTAAAAGATTTTCTCTGATGTAGTGGTATGTGTGAGTATTACATTTTTCTGATGAGTACAGTTATGCTATATAGTTGCAATTTATTGAATTAATGTTTATTTAATGTCAAAATGTGAGATACTTTTGGACACACACACTGACCTTATGAAGATTATATTCTAGGTATTGTGATTTTCAAACTTTTTGCTTTTTAACATGAAAAAATTTTTGAATTATTAGTGTGAAAAGTTTAATTGTATCATCAATATTTAAATAGATGTAGTGAAGCTGCTTTGGTTGGGTGAAGTGCCCAGAGCCCCATCTGCTTTCTTTTACTATACTTAATGTCCCCAGAAGCATCCTCCTGGGATCCCAAGACTCTAAGGAATAATTTAAAAACCATATTCTGGCTAGAAAAAAAAGAAAACACATTAAAAATTAATAATATAGATTAGTAGCACAGACTATGGAGTTACACTGCCTGGATTGAAAACCTGTCACTCCTACTTATTAGCGGTGTTACCCTGGACAACTTATTTCCACAGCTCATTTTTCTTGTTGGATGAGGAAAATAATACTACCTGTATCTTAGGAATTTTGTGGGGATTAAGTGAGTTGATAAATATAAAGTTGTTGATATAGCAACTGGCACATCATAAATAAATAAGTACAGATGAGGTTGATATTATTTTGTTTGCTTTTAAATTCAAGGAGTTAAGCAGAGTGACTGGAAAAATTCTGAATTCCATAGTCCCTGTATTTGTTCTTTTTTACAAGTCTTATTCCACTTTGGCTAGACCTAGTGAATGAAGAAATAATTTAATATACTTTTAATTCTTTATTACTTAGTATTATTGCAACAATGGTATTTATCATCTGCTCCATTTCTGAATTGTGTTAGTTTAGTTCTCCCTCGGCAAGCTGATAAGCAAGGGATATATAACATGGAAATGTTTATGAATATTCAGTCTGCAGGGAACTGAAAATTCTTGAGGTCAAGGTTATCCCTGGCCTCAGCGTCCTGAGGAGTTTATGATTACAGGCATGTACCACCATGTCCCAGTGGTACCAAGACATTAACAAAATAGTCTTCTAGTGCACTAAATATATTACTCCATTGAGAGAATGTCTAGTTTGTTTGTTTTTTAAACTGGAGGTAATTTTAATTAGCATTAGTTGAGTAGATTCAGCAGCATGCCAACCCTTGTCTTTTTCATTGCCAAGGCCTAGGAAGCTCATTGGCTTCCTGAAAGAAGCAACTCTTCAGATGGGTTTGAAGCAGGGTAGTGATGTGGTCTTTTCCACTGGAAAGCAGGATGGCGTAAGAGGGTTGTTTTCAAACTCTTTGCTTGGAAGTAATAAGGCTCCTTAAATACAGTCCAGGAAGTTACTGAAAAAAATGATATTAATCAAAGGACCTGTTCGTTATTCCCGTTATACAATGTAAACTCCATTGGGATTCCAAGCATATTTTTTTCCCAAGTATTTTTAAAGTCAACTTTATTCCTGTGATCTGTTGGGTTAGGAAACATTTATTCAATAAATTCAGCAGAATGTTAAAAAGAAAGTTTAAAGTTTTTTTAAAAAGACGTAATTAAAGAGAATGAGTAGCATTACACAGAAATAACATTCTTTTAAGAAACTAGATTCTCATCTTATAAAAACAGTGAAAAAATAATTACTGAAGCTATTATTTCTGTTCAATCTTTGAATATGATTAAATGTAATGCTATTCTACTCTCACCTTGAGACATTCTTTTTGCATTTTTGGAACACAGATTCTTGAAAGCCCAGTTTAACATGAATCTTTCTAATTTTATTAAAATTAACCAAACTTATAGTTAAATAAATGAATATAGTTTCCATCAAAAAAGAAACCCTGAGACAAAAGAATTTTAAAACTACTTTTAGAACCTTAAAGAAAATTACTTTTGATAAACTGAGAATGTGGCTGACTAAAAATTCAAATCTTTCTTACTAGGGCAGATTTTTACCTAATCTGGGAAATAAAACTCAATTATTTGAGTTTCTGACATATTATGTGCCAAAAATTACATGGTATACTGTCATGAAAAATATGTTTAATCATCTATCAAATGACAACTCAATCAGTTCTTCTTTCTGTTTTGACAAAAGGAAAGAAATGGAATACCTTACTTGTATTAGAACCATTCACTTTCTCAAAACAAATACCAATGTTTTTACTTTTCCCATTGTTTGAACCAGGATAAGGGAGAAGTATCCCTTCCTTTTAAAAAAGAAAGGGGGATGGGAAAGGAGAACCTGAATTCTCAGGCAGATTATTTTGGGAAAGAGTATAGCATAGATGTAAGAATTTAGTTTTCATAACTGAGGTAGAAATGGTATTTCTCAAAGAATGTCCTGCACCTGTGTAACCTGTTAATAGTGATTTCTTAAGAAAACATGCCTTTCTTAACCTCAGGTAGAGGGGTGGACATTCTCATTTGTCTGCTCTTCACATTCTTCAGAATTAATATATAAATTTCTCTAGGGTTAATGCTTTTATTCCTGATAATAATGACTTTTAAATGTTTTGTCTGTCCCTAAAACTATAATAGGAAATGACATGAGTATAGATTATCTGGAAATATAGGGGCTGTTTCAAGGAGTTGTAAATAATTACGTCTGGCTCTAATACAGAATGTTTTATATTACTCTGGCTATAAAATGCAAAAGATCAACACCAATTTAATGATATAGTCATTAGGTGGGCTTACTTACAGTGACCACATCTTAGTACACCAGTTAGTAGTATAATCAGACTGAAGTATCTTGTTTTGATTTTAATGACTGTTTGAAGGATTTTTATTTGAAATTGAAAGGAAACCATAAGAAATGTCAATGTTATTTATAATGGTAACTACAAATTTGCCCCCCTCCAAATAAACAAAGTTAAAGAAAAAGTCATTCTGAATTTACTTTTATTACCTAAAAATCAAACAGCTCATTTTCTTGATGTCAAAATATCTTCTAAGATATATTTTCCTCATTTAGTAAATATATACTAACATCATTAACACTTTATGATTGAAATTTCTAAAGTGTGTTGGGCTTACATTCTAAATTATAGATTGGTATTATCGAATAGTGTTACTAGAAAATATAGGATATTGGACTGATAGAGCATTAAAAAGAGAAAAGCCACATTAAATACCTATTAAGGTCTTGTTTTGTTGTCTTTTTACTATTTGGGGTTTTTGGGGGTTTTCTTATTAAATTTAATTGGGGTGACATTGGTTAGTAAAATTATATAGGTTTCAAGTGAACTGACTCTGGGTGCTTATTTGTTTTAACGTATACATTTAAATTTCAATAAACTGAAGCTACATTGTATTAACTACTAAAAGGCCATCATCTATTGCATTTTTTTTCTTTTAATGTTACTTAAGATTATCTTCTATTTTAGTTTGTGACTGGAAATAGCTTGTAATGATGCTCATTGCCCATGATTAATTTAATTAGTGTTGTCACTTTGCCAATAATGGATGCTTAGTCCAGCATTCTTTTGTACTATATAGATGAAAACCAATTAATTGCTCAGTCTATTCAGTCACCTCTTTACAGTGACTTGTGAGCTGTGTTATACTGGGCAGGGAGAGGGTTGGCAAGTTGGTTATTGAAAACCATTGCTCAATTAATAATATTTAAATTGCTAATTCTTATAAACTCACATTAAAAGATTAACAGCCCAG
>NW_017731579.1:1956154-2009722 GCF_001890085.2 Hipposideros armiger
TGCCTAAAATATTGAGCTGTCAGAAAAGTCATGAAGGGTTGGCAAGTTGGTTATTGAAAACCATTGCTCAATTAATAATATTTAAATTGCTAATTCTTATAAACTCACATTAAAAGATTAACAGCCCAGTAACGAACCTACAGCCTCTGATAATAACAATACCCTTCTTTGCTTAATACAGGTTCTTTTCGTATCATGGTCACTTTCTTAATTTCCTCTTCACCGAGGTGTATGAGTTTAGGGCATAAGGTATCCTTATTTCACTGATGATGAAATTGAGGCAAGGAAAGTTTAATTGATTTGTCACTCACTAAGACAAGTTAATAAATGAGTTAAAACTGGGTTGTTATTCAGAACACCTCAAAATTATACTAATCAGCTTGTAAGAAATGGTTTAAAAATGTTTAATGTGGTCAAATACACATGGCAAAAGGTACCATTTAACTATTTTTAAGTGTTTAGTTCATCAGGATTAAGTATATTAACGTAGTTGTGTAACCATTAAAAATGTTTTTATGTTTATGCCGCCAAATACATGGCCCCCATAATATAAGAAACTCCCATAAAGTAGTATTACTTTTGTACAGTTCATACAGTTTCTCTGGGAGGTTATATACACACTTACTCATTTGTTGGTAAGAGTGTTCAAAACAATTCAAGGACTCCTTTTGGAATTGCTTTTATTCTTCTGAGTACCACTGACAAATATTTCTCTTCCTTTGGTGATGAAGTTGATTTTCAAAAACCTGAAGTTATTCAGAGCATTATCTTCAGAATACTGTAGGTGATCAAGCTGGCTAACATTGTTTTTCAAATAAGATATACTTATGAAGTTTCCATTCATTTACTCAGCAGATGTTTATTAACGGCCTACTAAGTGCCGTTCACTCTGATAGGCATTAATTATACCATGGTGAACAAAACAATTTCTGTTTCCATGGAGTGTAGTCCAGTAGGGGAGATAAATATTAAATAAATCATGAATTATAAGTATCATGAAGAGAAAAAAGGGAGTGCTATGAATAAGTAACAGGAGCTTGGAGAGTACTTAATTTATACTGGGTATCTTATTCTCCAGAAATAACGTTTGAGCAATGACCAAAGAATAGTTATGAGTTAAGTTAGGCAGGTGACAGTTGAAGTAATGGAGCAACATGTGCAAAGCCCCTAAGATGGGCAAGTTTGCGGAACCAAAAGGAGAGTGACCTATGGAATAATACTTGAAGGCGAGTGGTATAAAATGAGTTTGAAGAAGTAGGCAAAAGCCAGATCATGTAGGGGGAATTTAGATATTAATGTATTACAAAGACATTGAAGGTCCCAGTACTATCATCTCATCTAGTTTATAGCACTAGCTGATTCCTAGACCTAGCTGATTTCTCTGCTTATACTCCTAATCCCTATGGTCTGTTCTAAAAAGAGCGATTCTTTTCCAACCTAAGGCATTTCCTGTTACTCTTGTCTATAACACTAAAAGCCGTCTCATTTCACTCAACAAAAGCTAAAGTTCTTAAAAGAGAATATAAGGCTCTATATGATTTAGGCCCCTACTGTTTTATTTTCAACTACTTTTCCCCATGTTCACTTATCTCCATCCTTACTAGCTCCTTTTCAAGAATGTTCCTTACACGGTTTCTGAACTTTTAATTTCCTATATCTGGAATATTCTCCCTTCAAATATTGATGTCCTTGCTCTCCTGTTTCCTTTAGGTCTCTATTATGACTCAGATCCTTCTCTACTCATTCTATATACAGTAGTAACTGCCTTCCCTACATTTGATACATCCATCATGACCTATACGAGTATGTAATTTGGATTTTTGTCTGTCTGCCTCCCCCTACTTCAAACACACACACACACTCCATGAGCTCTGGGGCTTTGTTTCAGTCACAACTATAGCCCCATTATCTAGCATGGTATCTGGTATGTAGAAGGTACTCAAATTAATGAAAAATGAAGGAGATCACATGTGTGTCTAGTTTCTGGCTTGGATTGTCAGAAAACTCATGATGCATGTTTGCAACAGATGGCACTAGTTCATTTTTGGAAGTACTAGAGTCATCCGCATCTATGTTACTGCTATGTCGTTTGACAGCTGACAGTCCTAGTTTCATTCTAAAAAAAAAAATTGAGCGATTTGATTGAGTTTTGGAGATTTTACAACAAGTTGAAGATGGAAGACCAAACTCTGTATTTTCGCCATATTTTATTGTTTTACTTCCATAAAGGGAAGAACATGCGTCAAGCTTGTGAAAAGTTGCATAAAGTTTATGGTGACAATGCTCTACAAGAACGTCAGTGCTAACAATGGTTCACGAAATTCCTTGCTGGTGATTTTGATCTCAACGACACTCCTCTGTCAGGGAGGCCCACTGAGGTTGATGACGACAAAATAAAGGCATCGATCGAGTCAAACCCACGTTACATGACATGAGAGATTACAGAAACATTGACCATCCATCATTCAAGTGTTCACGACCACCTGAAGAAGCTGGGATACATAAGCAAGCTCAATATTTGGGTTTCGCATGAACTCAAAGAAGTTCATTCGACAGTGCATATAAACATCTGCAATATGCTCATTAAACGTGAGGAAAACGATCCTTTTTCGAAGCGACTGATAACTGGTGATGAGAAGTGGATTGTTTACAACAATGTGGTGCACAAACAGTCTTGGTCCCGATGTGATGATTCACCTCAAACAACATTGAAAGCAGATATTGGTCAGAGGAAGGTTATGCTCTTAGTGTGGTGGGATTTTAAAGGTGTGTTTTTTTAGCTCCTACCAAGGAACCAAACAATCAATTCGAATGTGTACTGTTGGCAATTGGACAGTTTGAATGACTCCATCATCCAGAAAAGTCCAGAGCTTGTTAATTGTAAAGGAGTTGTGTTCCATCACGACAATGCGAGACCACACACAAGTTTGATCACCCGTCAAAAATGATTGGAGCTTGGATGGGATGTGTTGCCACACCCACCATACTCGCCTGACCTTGCGCCATCAGACTTCCACTTGTTTCGCTCTCTTCAAAACTCCTTGCGTGGTATAACGTTCAATTCAAATGAGGCTATAAATCAGTACCTTGTTCAGTTTTTTTCACAAATAAAGACAGGTCCTTCTATGAACGAGGAATTATGAAGCTCACTGAAAGATGGCAAAAGGTTATTGAACAAAATGGGCAATATATCATTGATGGATCTTCGTTCTTTATATAAATAAATGACCTTCAAAAAACAGAGACAAAATACGTCATGACTTTTCCGACAACCCAATACATCATAATGATAAGCATTTAATGAAATCAGAGTGGTAGGAGGAAGGACGCAATAGAACAGATTTTGGGTAGGGAGAAGACTGTGAGTTTACTTTTTGGCATATACAGTCAGTGAAGCCCATGAGACATCCAAGTAGGTATATCAAAGGCAGATGGATATTCTTATATAAAATACAGACCAGAGGCCTAGGTTAAAAATAGAAATATGGCTGTTGTAGATTGTATTTAAAATAAGGGAAATGATTGCATCTAAATGAGGGCATCTATGAAAAAGAGGTCCCAGGACTAAGCCTTACAATACAGTATCTGAATGGAGGAAAGACAGTTACAACAGGGAAAAAGAAAGGAATTATGGAGGCAAGTAGTTTCTAGATTTTGTGGTAACTTCCGCTATTTCCTCACATTTTTCCACCACAGAAATCCTACGTCAGAAACCTATTTTACCATAGCAAAAAAACACTGTGTTTATACACTCAATAAACACATATTGGCACCTCCTTTGTTCTAAATATTGATGCCTTTTCAAATGTATGTCAGCTCTAAAAAGAGAAGTGCCTAAAATATTGAGCTGTCAGAAAAGTCATGATGTATTTATTCTGTTTTTCGTTACAAAAATGCATCATGACTTCCAACAACCCAATATTTTGAACCATGACAATAACAATGGAACAAACATGTAGCCTCCTAAGGTAATCACATCAAAGAGGATGTTCATTTGAATTTGAAGGGTTTTTTGGAAAATCACTCTCTGCTTTATAATCATGTTTCATATATAATTAAAAATCTGTTGCTGGCCTTCATTTAGAGAGATTTTGCTTTGAATATAAACAGTTATTAACACACACTAATTTATATACACATACATACATTCATTATATGTACATGAATGTGTGTGTGTGTGTGTGTGTGTGTGTATGTATGTGTGTGTTTTAAGAATTGGTATATAATTCAAGTACCTGTAATCTGAGTAATTCTTCAGTAATTGCCCAGGGCTTTTCTATGCATTATATACTTTGCTAGGAAAAATCTTTCAGTAACTCTTTTTAAAAGAAATTAAAAACATATTTTTGAAACAAAAGTTACTTATTGTTTATAAGGAAATTTTTAATAGTAAGATAGATATACTTTAAGATTCCTCTTATATTCATTGACTATCATACCAAAAGTATCTCTGTCATCATGATTATACCATCAACTCTATTACCTTCCCTGAGACTTGTTCCATTAATTGTCTCCTGTTTTTTCAATACCTTTAAGCTCACCTCTTCCTCTTCACTGTCTTCCTTTTAGCATATGTACATGGTCAAAGTCTTTTTTTTTTTTTTAACTGGGTTGGGGGATGGAGTAAAGAGGAGCCTTGACCTTGAAAAGAAGGATGGTATGCTTTCTACTTTCTCATCTCCTATTCAGTAGTCCTCATCTCGTCAGCATAGCATAGTAGTTAAAAGCATGGGTTTTGGAACCTGACTGCTTGGATTCAAATCCTAGTTCTGCCACTTATAAGTTGTGTGACCAAGGATAAGATGCTTCTTAGTTTCTTCATCTATTAAATGAAAATAAAGTGCTTAAGAAGTGGTTGGCACATAGTAAGCAGTAAGTATCAACTGCTATTATATTATTACTGTGACTATCACACCACCCCACAGAAATTGCTTTTGATAAGGTCACTCTTGACCCCCTGTTTGCTAGGTTCTTTGTAGCCCCTTTATCTTTGAGATGTTGACATCCGCTCTAACTGACAAATCCCAAATCTATCTCAACCATAATTCTCTCTCCTGAGCTTCCCTCCAATATATAACTATTAGGTAGACGTTCCTGCGTAGTGAATATTACAGATATCTCAAACTCAACATGTCACTAAGAATAAACATACCAGGGGTGCCAAAAACATGTATACAAGTAGACACTTTGGTCAGCGTTGCTCAAGCAGTAGTTTGCTGTAATCAGAAGTGTTGAACACTGATGGTAACCACTTTGAAGACCTCTTGTAATTGCACAAGTCAAACATGACTTGTATTCATCTTATGTTATCGGTATATATTGAGTATTACAATTTAAATAGTTTTCCTTTCTTAAAATGTGTATATATATTTTTTGGCACCCTCTGTATTTCCCCAAACACCTGATCCTTTTATTTGTTATACTCTTGTAGGCCCAACCATCCACCCAGTAACCCAAGTCCTATTCATCCTACTGCCTCTTAAATATCACATCAATTTTCTCCTCTCCTCACAGTACAGTTTGAATACTTGAGCATCTTTTATGTGAAGTATTGAAATATATCTTGAACTCATCTCTTCGTTCTATCATTTATTCTCTTCCAATTCCATTTAGTACACTGCTTCCAGATTCATTGTTTTAAAATGCAGATACCCCCTTGCTTTAACCCCTTGCTTAAAACTCTTACCCTTCATCTAAAGAATAAAACCCAAACTGGACCTTGTCTTCCTCCTTAGCCAAAACTAAAGGTTCTTGGAATTCATTAAGTTTTAAACCTCTTTGTGTATACCTTTATTCTTCACTTGTTGCCTTTCCCATACCTCTCCCTCATCCCACCCTTTTCTCTCTCGTTTGCTTCTGGACAAATAACCTATTACACAGTCAGATTCATGAAAGTAGAGACTGTCTTTGGTTTTCTTTTATATCCCCAGTGTTTTGGTATAATGTCAGATACTAGTAAGTACGTTAGAACAGTGTTTCTCACTGTGCGTCTGTGGATGAGACAGTGCTGGTAAAATAAGTATAGAAATTAAAAGTAAGGGATCCAAAACTTTTATAGCACTTTGACAGGGTAATTTTACATGTATTACATCTAATAATAAAAAAATAGGGCTTTGTTTTGTTATTGTTATTTTTTATTTCATTTTTCTAGTGGTTCATTTTTACTGTATTTTACATGAGTATCTCAGTCTATGACAATTTGAAAATTAAAAAAACAAACAAAACACTAGCCCTTCCACACAGATCTGGTTTGAGAAACACTGCATTAGAAAAATTTACCAGAAATATTTAAACTTGACCTGTACCAGATTAATGATATTTCTGGAGCTATTTAAACTCCAGAAGAGCATAATAGTTTTAAAAAGAATCATAGCACATTGTGTGTGTGTGTGTGTGTGTGTGTGTGTGTGTGTGTGTTTGTGTGTGTGTTCTTGCAACTGAAGGGTCAGAGACCTGCCACTATTTATAAAGTCTATGAAATACTACAGTTTCTGTTCTACCAATGAAACAGATCTGTAGGACTTGGATTGGGTTGCCCTGTTTATCAAAGCTTGGCAGAGTATACTCCACTACCATGCATAGAATTCCTTGAATGATTTCAGTAAGTGATACGAAGAAAATATTTTAGAACATTATTTCTATATTTCCAGAGACTCTTAAAATAACGATCTTCTCTGTTCTTAATAAATATTTGAGTGATTATTTACACAAATTTAACATTTTTTTTTTGCTTATGAAAATAACCAGAAACTTTTCATGGTTCATGTTATCACATGATCTTTAAATTTCTATTTCAACTCAGCTTAAGAACTTACTGGATTATGGGCCTAGTGTAATGAAATGAGACAAGGACATATGTGACTTGGTAGTTTCTCTTAAGTAATGTAATAAACCAGTTAAACTAAAAAAATTTTCTGCTGTTTCTTCCTATATGCTTTTGCAGGAGAACTTAAAGATCAACAAATTACACAATCCTAAATACTCATTTATTCCAATGTTACTGAATATTAATTGCAAGGGAATGAACACACACAAAATTTTAAAGAACCATTGTTTTTTCCTTAAATCCTTTGCCTATCTTGCTTGCCTAAAATATTGGCATTTATTTCATTATGAGCCAGTTTTGAATTATTAATGGGGTAGGAGATAAGATAGTAAACATTAAAATTGAATTCATAAGCTTTAGTTCTTTAAATATTACTTACATTAATGTTTATTAATGTTACTAGAACCATTTGGTTTTAGTGTGCTTCCCATAAAAGAAATATTTAAACATAAAATTACTCATTAAATTGCCTGTTACTAAAAAAAAAAGAAATTAGCCCATTGCCATTATAGTCTAGTAGTTTTAAAACCTCATTTAAATATACCTATCAGAAACTTCATAGCATTGTTGCTGGTGTAATCATTATCACAGAAGCTTTCAAATTTATCTATATTGCAAGTGTATCTTCTCTCCAATTTCTACTTTTAGCTTTTGAGATGAAAACCAATGGTCTTTACATAATCGTGGCTTTTTTATCGCTGATATATCTAGTTACAGGACTTACTGCAAGTAACAGGGTAGCTTTTTGACAAACAGAATTCTCCTTCCCCATTCCTATGGCGGGGCGGGCGGGAAGCATTGGCATTTCTTCGCTAACTAACAAAGTGTTTCCCGTTAGTTCTCATACTTCCCACAGCTTCATAATAATTCTTCACTGAGTTCAAGCAGTGTGTAAAGAAGAAATTCCATAGAATTTAAAAGAAAGTATGACAGCAGGGACTTTAAATAAAGTTCAATTTTATTTATGCTTTAAGCATAGTAATGAGATTAATGATATATGTTAAAATGTTAGAACAACATCCTTGTCCAACTCAAAAGTGCTCCCTTTAAAACTGCTTTATGTAAAATTTCAATATTTTAAGTAGATTTTTATGCCAGTTCTCTGCTGGCTAGTTGGGATCTGTGGAGGGGGGAACATAGTTAAAATAAGTTTTTTGAAACTAAATAAAAAGAAAGTTATATCCACTTATATTTTACTTACATGAATTTATTCTTTAAAGAAAACTTGAAGAGAGCATGGCAATGCAAAATAACAGAACAGAGCTATAGTTCTGTTCGCTTTAAATCTACTTGATGAAGGCGTAGGCTTATATTTGTAGTTCACTATAAAAAGTCTACCTCACAATTTCCTATATCATCTAACTATTTACAGAACTATAGCCAGTAACAGTAGGAATAGAATGCTTCAGAATTATACAGTACCTTTTTAAAATGTTTATACTGTTTTTATAACAAATTGAAAAACAATATAACATGGCAAATCTGAAAATTCTTGATCTATCTAATCTTAAAAACCAGAAAAAATAATTTGGGGGTATTCTAAGCTTTAACCATGGATTACTTCAGGTTTTTATTTTTATTTTTTTTAAATCATAATAAAATGGTTTTCTCATTTTAGATTGGGTTTTTATTTTTAGTATTGGTCAGTTTGAAGGTGTAGCTACTTTTTTAAACGGTTAAGAGTGGCGTTACATTTTGATCAGTTACAGAATGAGTTAACGCAACTCAAAGGCTTTAGGTAATCAAAAATTAAGTTTGTTTTCTTTCCTGTTCTAGTTACCGGTTTACTAAAATAGTGAGCATACATGATCACTTGAAAATTGGGCTTCTGGAGCACCTGAACAGAAAGGGAGAGGTTCATATTCAGCATTACAAAAGACAACTTTCTCTTTTTGAAGGGGATTACTTTGGCTATTTTCCAGGTACTGGGGAAATTCCAGATTCATTACAAATGATTGGGATGGCTATTAATTATTCATTTCCTAAAATATGTTGATTACAGACTTGAGATGTGGTAATATAGTAGAACCTTACTTCATCAATTAAAAAAAAAACTGTAGACGTTTATAATGAAATAACAAAATTGAGACTCTTAACATGAGTCACTTGTATTTTCTCAGAGAGAACTCTGAAAACATCAGTCTTATTGATGAGAACATATTTAACATATTTCATACAACTTTTTGAAAGTAATGTAAGAGCAATAGGACTTGTGCATGTGTATATAAGGAAAAGTTATGTGCAAAGCATTGTAGTTTATCCAAGTAATTAAATAATGAAAGAAAATTATATTTTATATAATATTCCAATTTTAAGATGTTGGGTGAAGGATAAAAATTTATAACTAGAGTTTTTCATGGAGTATTAATACTTTATAAAATAGTTGAATGGTATATGCATTCTTTTTAAAAATAGTTCTTCATGGTCGCAGTGGCTAAAGGTCTCTATATACTGAACCATAGAGAATGTCCACTGGATGAGACATTTGGTTATTTAGAAGAAGTCTCTTTAGAATTTTTATGTCTGGTTCCAGGTTGAAAACCTGGGGAAGAGAGTCATGCTAAAAATATATTTCCAACTATTTTTTCCTTCACATATCTTTTACTTATGTGGATTTATCTTGATGGTTGTTGGGGCATTCACAATTGTTAATGTTCCTTCATTAGGAAAGCCTCGTTAGGCATTATTTAGACTTCCATTTTTTACTTACAGAACTTTTAGGTAGGTTATAGTTACATTACAGGGTGCAATTCAGATTTCTTTATTCAAGTATTTTTCCTCAGCTCTTAGTCGAAGTACTGCTTTCAATCTCTACCATACAAATTTTTATTCATTCAACCTTTATTGAGGTATATGCCAGCCATTGTGCTAGATCCTAAGGTGCAAAGGTAAATAAGACATGGGTTCTGCTCTCAAGATAAGTTCAGTATAAGTGAGTTCATGGTATAGAATTAGCCCAGAGGAAGGAATATTAGTTCTTCCTAGAGGTGCTGAGGAAGATGTGACATTTGTAAGAGATATTGAGAAGAGTGTTGAAGAATAAGTAGGAATGTCTTACAGGGGAAGACTATTCTAAGAAGGAGAGGAGTACATGCTAAGGCTCAATCTAAATACATTAAACTAAAGAATATATCTTAAGAGTCCTAATTCAAATTTACATTCAAGAGTACTCTTATTTCTTGCAGTTTCCAATTATAAATGCGTAAGTAAGCACAAGTAGAGAACCACAAAACCACTTTGAGGAACAGATACTTAGCAGTCATGTCTACTCACAAAACTATTGGCTTGCTGCACATACACCAACCATTCTCATCATTCCTTAGGGATCAACAGCTTTTCATAGCAGCTTATGTCCTGAACCTTCCGTTAGGCAACTAATCATTATATCATGAAGGCTAAATTAATTAATACCAAAAATCTACTATATAATAAATATGAAATTTAGTTATTTAATCCTTAGATCTTAGTGTGCAATTTGCACACTATTAACTTATCTAGGGATTTAAATATCGAAATATTTAGTTAAGAGTGCATTTGACTGTTCATTAATATAAGTTTTTTACTTTTTTTTTTTTGCATTAAGAATTGAGACTACTGGTACAGGATCTTTTTCTTTAGTCTGAGTGTTGCTTTATTTTTAACATGGTGTTTGATAAAATTCTACCCTATTTTAGGACCTACTCTAGGCATAATTATGATGAAACAAAATGTGGCTTAAGATGGGTGTTTTATGATCAGTCAAATTACTTCATATTTGGACCTCATTTTTTGGTGATGAGTTGCAAGAGCTAATAATTCTCCTTGAAATACTGAAGTGTTAGCATTTGTTAGTGTCAGGCAGTTGAAATCAAATGAATTAACAGAGGTGAATCTCAAAATGGCACATGACTGGTAGAATGTCACGAAACTTACAAGTAGCCACAAAAATAACATACTAATACTGTTTATCTAATTTATTTTATTCTTATTCATATGTATTCTCAGTTTTTGATAAGAAAAGCCATTTATTAAGGAAGGATGAGTTTTGTTCTGTTTCACAGTTTAAGAAGCATTGAGAGTAAGATATATCTACACAGGCACAACACATGTTGTATGTGATTTCTAGTTTATAGTATATCATTCAGTTAAGTATCCTACAGGTTAAAAAGGCAATTTCCTATGCCTACACATATATGAATTTATATATATATATATATATATATATATATATATATATATATATGTATATATATGTCTTAGAAAAGGAATTATTTTGAGACAATCCCAATCAGATAAGAAAGTGACTGTTTTTATAGAAGAATCTCCGAGAGAGCTGCTTCAGAACTCTGGTTATGATTTTTATCATTGAACTAATGAAAACTATATTTTTTAAAACCTTGTATTTAATGGCACCAGTCCACATATACAGTTTTCTGGTAATTGTCAAAGGTGTTCATGTTTCTAAGATAACCGCATGTTAAAATATTGAATAATGAGTTGCATAAATTACAAATCAAATTCATGACCAGCTTTAAGAAACTGCGTTCTCTTTCTTTTACCAGAATGTTGGCATTCAATACTGATATCACCTGGGGCATGGAAATATTTTAGTTGTTTTACCTCTATTCCAATTATGCCTTGAAATTTTTATCGGAAGTTATAAGAGGACTTTTAATATTTCAACTGGTCTTTATACTGTATGAAGAATATAGTGACTCCTAGAATAATATTGTTTTCAAGGTGAGGGAGAAGAATACTACAGTATTTTCAAGATGAAGAAAAATCTGGCATCAGTTTAGTTTTTAAACTGTTATGATCTCTGCATTAGTAGAATAATTAAACTGGCTATTGAATGTCTATATTTTATATGGTTTGTACAGTTTTAGAAAATGTAGTTTGAGTTTCTTAAACATGTTCAACAAATAATATGCTTTTGGGGGCCATTTAAGACTTAATGTTTTAAATTTAAATATAAGGTTTATCTCAAAATATATTGGTTATAATATCTTGACAGGTGGTTTTTTATCATTAAAACTGTGTTTTCTCGTTGTTTAGTTTGTTACCATTGAACTATAGTCATTTACAAACTGGGATATGTCATTATGAAAATAAGCAGTGGTATCTGTGTCAGGGAGTTATAAAAAAACCCAGGCAGTGATCCACTACAAAGCAGACAGTGGTTGAATGAAAGTCAAACAAAAGGCGGGGGTGGTGGGGGTGGTGGTTAATAGGTGGTGTTCTTTTTTGGTTCAGTATTCAGGTAGAAATACTTAAAGAAACTTTTGGTATTATTTATTACAAGCAAATATATTTTTGCCATCACTTAGTAATATTTCATTCAAAAAAATTTAAATAGTCATGGAGATGTAGTACAGCATAGGGAATATAGTCAATAAAACTATAATAATTATGTATGGTGTCAGGTGAGTAATAAACTTACTGGGGGGATCACTTCGTAAATTATATAAATGTCTAACCACTATGCCGTACACCTGAAACTAATATAAAATAATATTGAATGTCAACTGTAATTGGGAAATTTTCTAAGTAAATAAATAATTAGATTTAACTACTCTGTGCCAGACATTGAAAGAAAAGAGTAAAAAAACCAAGAGGATAAATACATTAGTAAGTACAAGTAAAATAATTTTTATTAAGTATACATTTATTGTTCACATGCTAATTGCCAAGTAACATAGGTGCTGAGTACTAGAGATATAAAAGTAAAAGATACCACAATTCCTGCTCTCATGAGAGTCTGAGTCCATTTAGCAAGACTAACTAAAAACTAAAGTTACAGTGTATTATAAAATCACTGATGTAACAAAAAATGAGCATTAAGCAATGTGGAAACATACAAGATGAAACACTGTAAGGGAGACTAGGAAGTCTTCCCAGAAAGGATACCTGAATCTCGATGGTTTATTTAGATATAAAGCAAAAAGCGTATGTTTTATGTAGTTGGAGTAATGTTTCAAACTTATGGAGAGAGAATGCATGGAGGTTAAGGAACCACACAAGTCAAGTAAGGCTGGGGTAGAGTTAAAAAAAGGAGGGGAGGGGGGAATTAGCCATGAAACTACATACGTGGGCAAAACATAGACCCATCTAAATATCTGAGATTTTAATCTGAAATTGCTATTAAAGGGTTTATAACAAGGAACAGGATTAGGTGCAAATTTTAGAAAGATCACTCTGGATGCTATTGGAAATCTAAAAAAATTTTCAGTTATATTCGGAAGCTCCTTGTAAGATGATACATGTGAATAATCAAGTAAAAACAAAATTCAAGAATTATGTTTGCACAGCTTGGTTCTTTGAGGTGTTTGATAAAGCCAGAAATTAGGTTCTTTGCATAACTGTTACAGCCAGTAGTGGAATATTCTTAGTATAAGCCTGAGCTGATCAAATATAAGGATTTGCAAACTAATTGATCATTGTTGGAAATGCTGTCCTACCTCTCCTTTGCCTCATTGACTATTTAGCGTTGACCCTATTTGTACTAAATTAGATACTACTAAGTGATGGCACTTATGCCCTGTGTAGCCATATTGTACTCTGAGTTTCCTAGCCCTTTCCCAGTGCTGCGTTTATAATTAAAAAGCCAATCAAAAAGGAAAGAGAAAATGAAATTCAGAAGGCATGTAACACTATGAAAGGTTGAGATATAAAAGTAGTTAATAAAAAAGGTAGAAAAGTATCCTTTCCCTAATTGTCTCCTACATTGCAACAAACCTCTATTCATCTGCTCAAGTAAAACTTTTTTCTGCTGAAAATAGCACCTGAATGATTCTAAAGCCTCTATAGTCCAACCCAAACATTTTTAACTGTTTATACAGTTTTCATTGCCTAAGAATTATATAACAAATTACATGATACTATAAACAGTCCTTCCTTTTGCCTTGACATAGGGGCTAGATGACCAATTTGGACAATACTATTTTTATTATATAAAAAAATTCCAAAATAGATATTATGGTTACTCGAGTAAATATAAATTGATTTATAATTGAAACCACAAAATAGAGCACCATAATTTATTTCAAAGATTGAATATATTTAATTTTGGAGTTTTAGCCGAACAGTACAAGGTACATAGTCATAGCTTATAGCATCCAAGTTATCAGCATGAACCCAGCAGGCTGAACCTTTCATAGCTATTAAGACTATTTGTATTTAACTTAATCTAAATGAGTGGTAAGTAAAGTTTGAAAAACTTTGATTTCCATTAATAAAAATCTAAGCTCTCATAAGAGTGGGTTTCTACTACTTGACACGCAACTATTTAAAGCACTTAACCACTTGACTCCAAGAGAAATATCCTCCTGCAGCAAAAAAAAAAGTTACCTATATGACTGTGTGTGTCATTCCTTATATACTCTACTTAATGACTCTAGACATCTAATTGATAACATAATGTTGGGTTCATATTACATGGTTATTATCAACTTAAAAGTTTTCCCTCAAGATAAATATTATGGAAAAACTGCACTTCTGCTATTTTATTTTAAGTCCTAGATTATTTAATTCAAAGTAGAAAAGAGTTGGAGAACTCACTTATTCATAGTTTTAATCTTGCCATAAAGGACAATTGGATTATGATATTAAAGGAGAGCTTGAAGAAGTAAGAACACACTTAGCCAGAATTCATATAACATAAGTTTGTTTTCTCAGGCTCAGCTAATCTGTGCTGTTCCTTCTAAAAATGGTTGACCAAATGGAAAATTTAAAGGCTGCTCTTTCATGATAAGAAATTGACAATGAACACAGTAAATACTCTTTTAAGTTAATTTCGTGCTTGCACTCTATCTCAGTTTTTACCTACTCAGGCTAATTTGCAGGTGCCTGGGATGAGTAGACAATCCATAATTTCTACCAATCAAGTAAAAGAAGGAAAGAAAACTCTGAGCTTCTCTCCCAGTTAACAGGTAGTTTGCTGTGGTTAAAATTAATGCAGATTTTACAGCAACAAATATTAGCATTTTCATTTATTATAAGTAATTGATTTGGAATTTTGGAAATGAACAGTTGAGTGCATCATTTGAGTGTTTATTTGACCAGTTACTTATTAGTACAAGAGGTCATCACTTAAATTTTTCTCTTTATGTTATGGCAAATCGGTTTGTTTCTCTGTTCATTTTAACATGTTTAACATGTGTGGTTACTTTGACTTAAAAATTTATTTTATTCTTTGCAGTGTTTGAGCAACACACCTCCACTTACTGAATACTTCCTTAATGATAAGTACCAAGAAGAACTGAATTTTGACAATCCCTTAGGAATGAGAGGTGAAATAGCTAAATCTTATGCTGAATTGATCAAGCAAATGTGGTCTGGAAAATTTAGCTATGTCACACCAAGAGCTTTTAAGGTTAGTAAATACATTTTAAATGAGGGTTATATCACCCCCTATAGAACAAAAATTGGTTCTCTGGGCAAGGGGTGAAAAATCATAGCTATTACAATGTTTTGTGGCCCTTCAAAGTGACACAGCACTTAAATACATAGACAGTATACCTGTGGTGTTAAATTTTCTGGCGGGGGGATGGGACAGATGACTTGTTTAAAAATGCTCTAGGGGGCCGGCTGAGTGGCTCAGTTGGTTAAGAGCTCGCTCAAGAGTTTGAGCTCTGAGCAACAGCGGTTCGAGTCAGCCCGAGCTGAGCAGCCGCGAGCTGCCAACAGGTGGCAGGATGGCTCAGCTATAAAAAAAAAATAATAATAAAAAAAAATAAAAATAAAAATGCTCTAGGGAATGGGGAGGGGAATGATTTAGTAAAGGTTGAGAAACAATGGTGTGGTACAAAGTGACTATACAGAGACAGCAGTGAGCATGCACAGGTATTATAGGACACAGTTCATCTCTGGGGAACCTGGAAAAACATTTTATACAAAGGGAAAGACTAAATTTGGGCATGTCATTAAACTCTAAAGAATTCAGTTTATTTTAAGAGTCATTGTAAGTATGAAAAATTATTAAAATGAAACTAGTTTACAAAACAAACTCTAAATACTAATTAAACATTTCAATATAATTCTTAAACTTTTAAGTTAATTATAATTTATGAAGTCGTGACTGTAAAAGTGCCAAAAGTTGATTTAGGGTTTGAATAAATTTTAAAAAGGAGATTAATTCAAAAATATAGAATCTGTGAATAATGAGAATCGACTATGTATTTTTTAAAAAATCAGTCTTGTCCCTCGAGCTGATATTATAGTTTTGCTTTAATTACAGACACAAGTAGGACGTTTCGCACCTCAGTTCTCTGGATACCAGCAGCAGGACTGTCAAGAACTATTAGCTTTCCTATTAGATGGACTACATGAGGATTTGAATAGAATTAGGAAAAAACCATATATACAATTAAAAGATGCCGATGGAAGGCCAGATAAGGTAAGTTGAATGATATTATTGTCACCATTGTTTTATTAATGTAATATCTCTGTGTAATATGTGTCTGTTTTCCTTATAGGTAGTTGCCGAAGAAGCCTGGGAAAACCATTTAAAAAGAAATGATTCTATCATAGTAGATATATTTCATGGCCTGTTCAAATCAACATTAGTTTGCCCTGAATGTGCTAAGATTTCAGTAACATTTGATCCTTTTTGTTACTTGACACTTCCATTGCCCATGAAAAAAGAACGGACCTTGGAAGTTTATTTAGTTAGAATGGACCCACTTACCAAACCTATGCAGGTAAGTCATGATTATTTTTTTTGCATTTGCTATTTTATAAAAAATTAATATTGAGTCCTTATACCTCAAGCACAATCCAATAATAGGTTTATTTGTGTAAGAGATTTTATAAGCTAAATACTTTGGAAATTAGTACAACTTTTTAGAAACTTGAAAGGGTGAGGGATGTGCAAAGTATATTATTTGTCATGTAAAAATAAAATTCTCAAAGGTTTTTTTCTCACCAAAGAAAAATGAGAGGTTGTTTGGTTTTCTAATGTTAGGGTAAACATTAGCTTACAAAGATTAGTAACATAATATAATTTTCTTTATTTTCCAACATGAACTTTCTTTAATGTTAATTATAATTTTCTTCCTAGTGGCTGTTGGAAGTAAAACTAGTACCTACAATACATTTTGATTCCTGATATAAGATAGTGATAAATTTAAATTTGTGTAATTTTTAGGCATCTTAAGAACTTCAAAGAGAAATAGAAATATAGTTAGACTAAAAATATGTGCTTCAATAATTTTCAAATATTTTAATCATTTAGAGTATCAAATAGTGCTTATTCTATTCAAGAGACCTATGCTAGGCCTTAATATCAGTTGTCTGCCTGATTCCAGTGCCTAGTGTTATAATTGGATTATTTTACGTTTTGTGGAGCAAAAACACTGTATTTTCATCCTTTAGTAATCAATCTATTTCTGACACTTGACCCACCCTAATAAAAGTAGTTCCTTCTCTTCTACATTCTGTTCCCCTAAATTCTATTTATTATAGCACTTACCAAATATCATTATGACCTGTGGTTTACTTTGATCTTTTTTCTTGTAGACCACAAGTTCTTTGAAGATATGAACTTTCAATCTTTGTATTTCTAACCCTCATGATTGTAGGTACTACTACAGAAGTACTGTTCAAAAATTTTACTCATTCAAATATGTATCGGGCATGTACTGGATGTAAAGCTCTGTTTGGTTAAACAAAGCAGACATGGTTCCTACTTTAGAAGAATGTTTACTAAAGATTCTTAGCTTAGGGTTCTAGCCAGATAGTACAGTTTGTTAGAGCATAATAGTTTCATTCGTACTCAGGTTGCCATAACAAAATACAATAGACTAAGTGGTTTAAACAACAGAAATTTATTCTCACAGTTCTGAAGGCTGGAAGTCTAGGATAAGAGTGCATGGTTGTTTTCTAGTGCAGGCTCTCTTCCTGGCTTACAAACAGCCTCCTCCTCCCTGTGTCCTCACATGGCAGGGAGAGAGAGCACACATGTGTGTGAACTGTCTGGTGTCTCTTCTTATAAGGCATTAATCCCATCATGAGGGCCCCACCTTTCATGCCCTCATCTAAACCTCCCAAAGGCCTCATATTCAGATACCATCACACCAGTGGTTAGGGCTTCACCACAGGGATTTTGAAGGGACACAATTCAGCCCATAGTAGTATTCATGAGCTCTATCTGAAAGCCTTGCTTTGAACAAAATTATGATCTTAACCATTCATTTAGTGGAAGTGTTTGGGTTTATTATCAACAAGGGTACAGTATATGAAGTGTTCATAAAAGTATAGTCTTTTTATTAAAAGTTAAAGTTTAGTAGAGACTGATTATGTACTCAGTTATGCAAATTTCACCCATTTCTTGTTCTGCTACTTTATGCTTCCTTCATGAACTCATTTAACTTGGTGCCTTCATGTCAGTGTTTTATCCAGCAGAGCTGAGAATAGTATAGCGAGCAAGAGAAACATGGTATTTGCCCTCATCCATGAGCAGAGCCAGTAAAGACCTGCTTTTGTAAAATTGTTAACATGTTTTTCAATAGAGAGAAACTGTAACAATGCTATATATAGTACACCCTTACTTCTGTAGTTTGTAACCTTACAAATATATCCCAATGAGTATAATAGAATAAGAGCGAAGTATAAAACAATGCATAAAAATTTTTTACAACAACAAAAAAATGTGGGTACTTTTTCTCTACAGTACCTTTGTTAATGACAGTACCTTCCCATGCCAGTAATATAATCTGTATTATATAGATTATGTGCAGGTTACACATTAGCTATAAGATATGTGTTGAATGTTCTTCCATAATATGGGTTTTTAATTATATTTTCAGCAATGGGAATTTCATTAATATACCTCTTTTCTCACTTGGTGACCAAAAATATAAACTTGTGGTGGCTAGAGCCATGGTCAGCACAGAGGAACTGGGTTGTTTTTTGTCCTCTCCACCACCCCTCCCCATTTGGAGGCAGTAACAATGCAAATACAAAATTGTAGCCCAGTCAACACTATTTTTTAACCAGCTGGGGAGGAAAGGGAGATTAGCTGATTTAGCCTACTTGAGTTTTTCCAACACCAAAGTTGATTTAGGTCATAGAAGTTTATTAGTAATTATATTGAACATGTATTATGTATTAGAATCTCATACTGTATAAGGTGCTGGAAATACAAAGATGTTCCTAGTCCTTGTTCTCAAGAAGCTTATATACAGTGTTAAAAGTGCTGTGACAGGTGCTGTATGAGTATACAAAAGGAGTAGCCTACCCAAACTGGTGATGACTCCTGTGTTGAATCCTGAAGGATGATTAAGTTTTAAGCACATGCAAGCTAGAAATACAAGCATTATAGACCAGGAAAGAGGCATGTACAAAAGGCTGAAGGCAAAAGAGGACACAGCCCACATTTAGAAACTGCAGGTAGATAATGCAGTTAGCAAAAAACCTTGATGATAGGAAGTTTAGACTTTATCCTGAAGACTAGGGGAGCCATGAAGGAGTATTCAGTAAAGAGGTTACATGGCCAGATGTGTACTTGAGAAAGAAGACTGACCTGGCAAAGATTAGATCAGAAAGGGTTAGGTCAGCTGTACTAAGACCAGCTAGGAGGCTTTTGCAATGATCAGATGACAAATGACAAGGGGTTGACCTATTAAAATTAAGATTAGTGTCAGGATGGCAGTCAGATAGAAGAACCAGTTTAATATGGGAATGAAAATGTTTAAGAGTATTCAAAAATGATGCCAAGTTTATTGGATTGGAAAACTGAAGAGACAGTGGTACTATTTGTTTTAATGGGATATGAAAGAAGAAAGGTTTAAGAAGGAACTTAAGTATTAATATTGGATATGTTGACCTAATATGACCTAAATCTGTAGTTAGTATTGAACATGTTGAGATGCATAAGGAAAATTTAGGTAGAGATACCAATAGGCATTGAGTTTATGTATCTGGACTAGAAATGAAAGGTCTGTGATTGAGAGATAAATTGGGTGGTGAGCTCTGATGGGTGGTAACGAATGTCTTAGAAAGATGAGATTATTTACTGTTAGTGTGACCCTGTAATTTATCATCTATCACCTAAACTTTTAAAAATAAAAGGCGCTGTTACTAATAATTATACCAGGACAGCAGGCTAATCCAGGACTGGCTAAAGCAAACCAGGATATGTTGTCACCTAGTCTGAGGAGAGCATACAAATCAAGAAGATAACTAAGGATAAAACTCTAAGGGACATGAGAGAAGAGCCTCAGAAGAAGGTGTGACCAGGACAATAGAAAAGAATAAGAAGTAGTAATATTGTAGGGGAAGGAACATTTTAAAGGAGGGAGTGGTCAGCAGTCATGCTATAGAAAGGTCAATAACAGAACTGATGAGACCTGGTTGTGTGATAGTATTGACAGCCTTGTAACAGATTAAATAGAGGTGAAGACAAAAGCCAAGAGTGGATCCATAATTGAATGGGAGGTGAGGAAGTTACGGTAGTCATTGAAGACATTACTTTTAAAGCAGACCAGAAAGGGAGATTGGAGGGGAATTATTAGAGGAAAAGAAATAAGACTCTTGTTTTTTGAGAAACTTGTATATATTCCAGTGTTTATGTATGAGTCAAGGTAAAATGAAATAAAGGATAATTGCTGGGTTTAGGTTCCAGAGGAAGCGGAAGAGCATAGATGCTAGGGTTAGCCTTGAATGGGAGGAATGACCCCTGATTCTCTTTGCATGTGTTGTAAGAGACAGAGAGAGACCTTTTAGACTCAAGTTTGTAGAGGGACAAGAAGCTGGAGATTTTGCTTTCCTAGCCTCTAATTTTCTTGGTTGAAATAGGTATTCTGCTGATAGTGAAGGGAGAAGTGGTAAAATATGAAGTCTAAGGAATGGTGAAGATTTTTAAATTATTGAGAGAAATAGAAAATAAGCAAATAAAGGATACATGGGAGAATTTCTGGCTAGTGTTGAAGGATCAGTTGAGATTGAGCACTGTGAATTTGTAGTGCACCAATCTTTCAAGTTAGGCAGTTTTCTCCAGCATTTCTGAACAGCTCTAAGAAAGTGTAACAAGAATAAAACTGAATAACAATGAAAAGTTTTGCAATGAAATAGTTGAAGTGATGATCATGTGGGGTCTGCATGGAAGAGCATGAGACAGGAACCTGGTAGATGGGGTGGGGGTTGGGGGGGGTTGAATCAGAATTAAAAGGACTAGAGATCTCAATGCAAGTCAAGAATAGAAAATAATGAGCTTCCAGGAAAAGTGAGTAGTGGTTAGACAGTAGCCTATTAAGATATCGGAGGTGGATCAGGTTATGACGAGGTCCATGAAGTTAGCTACAGTTGAATGCAAGTGTAGGTCTTTGAATTGCTGAGCCAAGGGACAGTAGGTGCAGATTAACCATCCCTATGGACATTGTCACCCGGGATAATGGTAAGATTCGCCGCACTCGGAGGCAAATGCCAAGTAAATGTGAGGAAGCAATCATGAGGCTGCTTTCATCTACTGAATACTTGTTGCAAAGTAATACATTCATTACAATTTTTTTGCTTTTTAGTACAAAGTGGTTGTCCCCAAAATTGGAAACATACTTGATCTTTGTACAGCACTGTCTGCTTTATCAGGAGTACCTGCAGATAAGGTAAGGTGTTTCTGGGTTTGAAGTATACAAATGGGAGTTTAGCTTTGCAGTGCTGTAAAACCAGCTTAATAGACATTTATTTTCTTTTAGATGATAGTTACTGATATATACAATCATAGATTTCACAGAATATTTGCAGTGGATGAAAACCTCAGTAGTATTATGGAACGGGATGATATTTATGTGTAAGTATAAAATTCATTGTTTAAAATATTACTTGAGAAAAAAATTTAAAAGCAATAACATAAAAGTTTTTAGAATTTATGGTCAGTTTTGTTGTTGTAGGTTTGAAATTAACATCAATAGGACAGAAGATACGGAGCATGTGATTATTCCTGTTTGCCTAAGAGAAAAATTTAGACACTCAAGTTACACCCACCATACTGGTTCTTCACTTTTTGGTCAGCCTTTTCTTATGGCTGTACCACGAAACAATACCGAAGATAAACTCTATAATCTCCTGCTTTTGAGAATGTGGTAAGTGCCAGATAATTCTACATTAACAAAATAATATAAAATAGCTAATGAAAGTTAACGTCCAAGGCACTGTCATAATATAATTAGATGAGTCTGTATTATTTCAACTTTGTTTAGACAGGTAACAATTTTAAAAAATCAAATTATAGTCTAATCCAATTTCTTGATCATGTAAAAGAGACTGAGGTTATTTCAAACCCAGGAAGCATGAATTCTTTTAGCTGTTTTACACCAAAAGTTAACAGTTGGAAGGAAATAAAAATTGAGCATGTTTGCACTCTGAAATCATAACAAATGTCAGATGTTTCATTTCTTTATATACACTGCTAGTTCAAGAATGCAAACTAATAAATAGATTTTGTTTAAAAGGATAAACTTTCATGGTTGATATTATTGTAAGGCAACCCCTTTTTGTCTTCCTAAAATCTTAATTTGAATTATAATGTAATCAAGAATGACATTTGATCCCTTTTTTTATCCTTTAAGTTGACATATTTAGTAGTCTTCTTACCTACCTTTTTTAATCATTGTAGTCCCATAATCTATACATAAAGATCACATTATACAACTATAAATGATCTTAGCCTTTAAAAAACTTATATATCATCTAAATGAGGACTTTTATATAATAACTTTTTTAAGTCTAAAAATTATTTTCTACAAACTTTTAACTTATATATAAAAGAAAGATCTTAAAACCCAAGAAGAACAAAATAACTTCTTTTTTATAAAGACAACCATAACATAAATGATTAGTCATTTGCACTTATGGAACTGTATCTTGAGTCTGAATTTATTCATTCATTTATTTATTTATTATTTTTTTAAGCTGAGCCATCCTGCCACCTGTTGGTAGCTCAGCATCAGCTCAGCTCAGGCCGGGAATCAAACCACTGACCCTGTTGCTCAGAGCTCACACTCTTGAGCGAGCCCTTAACCAGCTGAGCCACTCAGCCGATCCTATTCTTTTATTTTTTTAAAGATTTTGTTTTTGGGAGAACAGTGTTTTTCGAGGACTCATCAGCTCCAAGTTGAGTAGTTGTCAATCTAGTTGTGGAGGGTGCAGCTCAGCGGCCCATGTGGAACTGGCAAACTTGGTGTTGTGAGCACTGCGCTCTAACCAACTGAGTTAACCAGCCACCTCTCTGAATTTATTCTTGAATCTGCTAAATGACCACTGTTATTACATTAAAAAGTTTTGTTTTATTGAAAAAATGGAAAACTTTAAGTTCTTACCTTTGTAGAACTGAACTTGTTTGATTTCTGATTTTTTTTAAGCCGATATGTCAAAATATCTACTGAAACAGAAGACTCTGAAGGATCCTTACACTGCTGTAAGGACCAAAATATTAATGGGAATGGCCCAAATGGCATACATGAAGAAGGCTCACCAAGTAAGACTTCCCTATTGTAAAAACTGTTCACATGGATTATTGCCTCAGAGAAAAGCTGAAAGGATGGGGATTAAGGAACTGAAAAATATCTGCAAGCCTGGGAAAAATAATGTTAGTATTAATAATCTATAAATGTAGCGCTGAGTGTATTTAAAGACTTCTAATTTCTAAAATTAGGTGAAATGGAAACAGATGAGCCAGATGATGAATCCAGCCAGGATCAAGAACTTCCCTCTGAGAATGAAAACAGTCAGTCTGAAGATTCAGTTGGAGGAGATAATGATTCTGAAAATGGATTATGTACTGAGGAAACTTGCAAAGGACAACTCACGGGACACAAAAAACGATTGTTTACATTCCAGTTCAACAACTTAGGCAATACTGATATCAACTACATCAAAGATGATACCAGGCATATAAGATTTGATGATAGGCAGCTTAGGCTAGATGGTAAGTATTTGTGAAAAATGGCCTGAACACTAAACTTGAGCAAAGCATGTTATTTTTTTAGGTGAAAACCACAAAATTCAACACATGAAAAATAACATTTACTTAACTATCTAAAAATCTTAAATGAAAAGCCTTAATTTCCAAGTGTGTATATTTAAAACACGTGTTAGTGTTTATTAAATGGAAGTTGAATTTATGCTTAAGCGTTTTTTGTTTTGATTTGTGTTTTTACTCCTAAAATATTTTAATGGCTTGGAAACAGCAGTTTGCCCTGTTCACCTAGTAAAAGAAAAGATTGCTATGTTTATTCTGGTATGTAGCTTAACATTAAAATACATTAGTTTTAACATTGTGGCATATTAAATTTTAAAGAAAAACTATGTTTCCCACCTTAGAAAGATCTTTTCTTGCTTTGGATTGGGATCCTGATTTGAAAAAAAGATATTTCGATGAAAATGCTGCTGAGGTAAGTAATCGCTCATTCCTTCCTTATCTTTTCCACATTGATCACACTGTTTTGTTAACACTCTTTTGCTTCTACCAAATGTATTTATTTTGCTGGTAGAAATTGGTTATGTACTAGAAAAAGGCTTGTTGGTTTTGAACATGCTTTCTGTTTCCACTTTTTAGTCGTTTATAGGTGTGTATACAGGAGTTATTTAGAAGTATGGTATAAGTGTCGGCTGAAATAAGCTTTATGGTTCTTTTGAGAAAGTTTAGGAGTTTTTCATTACTATTCATAGTAAGATGGTATCACTAAAATGAGTTTTGTTTCATTTGTTCTCTTAACTCAAGAAATACTTCTCTTTAGGATTTTGAAAAACATGAAAGTGTGGAATATAAACCTCCTAAAAAACCTTTTGTGAAATTAAAAGATTGCATTGAACTTTTTACAACAAAAGAAAAGCTAGGTGCTGAAGATCCCTGGTAAGAAACAAAGTTAAATAATTGTTTCTAATTTTTTTTTAAAAGGATTTATACTGAGGTATATTCATTAAGTTAAAAAGTAATAACTAAATTCCTTTTGATATTTTAAATAAACACTTCTTTATATGATAATAGTCTATTAAGAGGCATGTGAGTGTTTTTAAAAGTATTATGTTAAGCTTTAATCTCATTACTGTATTTTCCATAATAGCCATTTTACTATGAATAATTAATTTTAGTTACTTTTTCTTAAGAATTTTTAGCTGTGCAGCCATTTTGAGAGAAACTTTTAGGAAAATTGCAGTGATATATTTTATGGTGTTATTAATTCCATCAGAGCCCAGAAATTTTGAGATTTTCTAATACCTATATTTTAGCACAGTTTTGTGGTACATCCTTGTCTTTTTAGCATACTGTAATGTAAATAATCTAGCCCTCATCATTTCTTTGAATATTTATTTACATATTAATTTATAATAGTTAAATCTATTTGGAAAATGTGTTGAAAATAAGAATAATAGAAGTCCCTGTCAGTCTGTACATATTAGGCATACAATAACTAACTACTCACTGGATAAATGTAGAACTTTTCAAACTTGTTAAATATATATTGTTTTAATTACATCTATGAAGCTTTAAATGTTTCTCTTTATTCTTAGGTATTGTCCAAATTGTAAAGAACATCAGCAAGCCACAAAGAAATTGGATTTATGGTCTCTGCCTCCAGTACTTGTGGTACATCTCAAGAGATTTTCTTACAGTCGTTACATGAGAGACAAATTGGATACCTTAGTTGATTTTCCTATCAAGTAAGTTTTTATTATACTTCATAAACATTGGAAAACTAACTTTTTTTAAACATTGGGTATCATTGGGCCCAGTTTCAGTTTTTGAATGTATTTTTGAGTAGTTCTAACAATTTGTAAGGATCACCAACAATTTTTCTTCCTACTTAGAGATTTGTTCAAAGAACAAAGAGAAAGATACTCTTTTTAAAAAATAGAATAAAACTCATTCTGTATTACTTAAAACTCATTAGCCCTGTTTATAAATCTAAGATACTGTGGGACCTTAGTGATTTTGTTTTTCCTAGGACTTACTTCATCATTAATCATCAGTTATTCCTAAATATGCTTTTTAAAAAGACTTAAGAAATATATAAAAATGGAATAATGGAATTGCTTAGAAGGATAACACAGTAGTGTGATCATCCCTATTGTTATGTCATCCTTCAGTTTTCTTATTGCATTGTCCAGAACATGACATCATATTCGTAAAAAGGCATAAAGCAGTCTGGAGACAGCATTTTTTTAGTGTTTTGTTTTTTTTCCACAGCTTTCACTAAGCATAATTGAGAATTCAAAAGGACAAACAAGGAATATTATATTCTCATTCATGTAACCCAGGAAGGACTTTATCACAATATTTTGCAACAAGAACTTGATTCTCTCCTATTTTGCTAAAAGAACATTGAATAATGTTCTTTTATATTTCATGATATTTGTGCACCAAATTTACTTTGAATAGTTAATAAGTAGACAAATGCTGAAGGCAGATATATATGCAGAGGTGACTGGAAGGAGTAAATGATGTAATATTGAAAACATTCTTTGGAGTGCTTATTCTAATTGGTGTTTAAAAGTTGAAAATTGAAAATGTTTTATAATTATGAGACCAAAAAAATGGTAATTTGCTCTTTAATAAAATTGTAAGCCATCAAAGTTTTAAAGAATATATAGCATTTGAACAATGTTAAGTACAAGAAGAACCAGAAATAATGATAAGCTAGAACCTATTAGAGATGTATTAGAAGTTTAGAATCATTGTTGCTTTTTAATAAGGCAAGTATAGCAAGAATAACCAGAAATAATGATAAGCTGCAAGATGGTCATGTTCCGTTTTTGTGCATGACATTATAAACAACTGGTTTCATTTCAAAGAATGTTACCCATTTGGGATATATAGATTATCAAAACCAAGAAAATGTGGAATAAATATTGGGGCTTAGAAATATTTAAATTATTATAAAATTTCTAGGAAAATTTTTTTTTCACTATTCCTTTATTCTTCTATAAATGAATCATCCTAAAAATAACTTTTAGAATATAAGAGATTAAAAGGACTAAGATGATAGGGATGACTATTTTTCCTAGTACTGAGAGTCAAATGTGTTAACATAAAAACATTAATCTGAATAACAGCAATCAGTGGAGAATTTTTAAAATCTCAACCCATAAGAAAATTTTTGCCAAAACATTCAAATCTCGAGGATATATACATGATTTGTGTTTTGTTTTTTTAAAGATTTTTATTGGGGAATTCGGGGATGGGAACAGCACTGGGGAATTGGGAGAAGGGGAACAGACAAGTTGCTGTCCTTTTGTTCTTCAGTCTAGTTGTGGAGGACGACTCACGGCGGCTGCTGGCTGCTCACGCTGGCTGCTGGCTACACACGGTAGCCCATGGCAACCCACTGCAGCATGGGCTGCAGCCTGTGCCATCGCCGGCAACTCACGGTAGCCCAGCTCCAGGTCGAGCTGCCATTCAGCATCTTAGCCGTAGAGGGCAGTATCACTGGCCCTCATATGTGGGATCCGAACCAGGGCCGGGCCCTCTGGCATCCCAAGCCAGCTCTTAAACAACACACCACTCGGCCGGCCCTACATGATTTGTTTTTAAAGTTATTTGGCTATTAGTAATTGTATTAGTGAGATATATATATATATATATATATATATATATATATATATATATATATGTCAAACAACACTGACAGAATGGAATAGAATTCATTGCATTTAGGGAAAACGTAAAACTAACTTGATCTCTTTTTAAAACAGTGACTTGGATATGTCGGAGTTCCTAATTAATCCCAATGCAGGTCCTTGCCGCTACAATTTGATTGCTGTTTCCAACCACTATGGAGGGATGGGAGGGGGACACTGTAAGTTGACAGTTTACCTTTTACTAAAACCATGTTTGATAACTCAATACTATTTTCCTTAAGATATTTATGACTTCTTAAAAGGAAAATGTGAGATGTGTCTTACATGTAGTAATAGTTCAAAAAATATTGATTAATGAATGAATCTGCTTTTGAACCTTTTTTTGACATCCAGAGTTAGAGGATTGAGTTTTTCATATTCCTCATTTCAGAGCATAGGAAGATTACGTGTCCGTTCCTGGCTCCTGTCCTTCCCCATTCTCCTTCCCCTTCCCTTTCTAATGTGTATGTGTTGTTATACATCCTACATCATTTTTAAGTTACATAATTGGTACTGTACTATAAATCTTATGTTTCTCTCTTAACACTTAAGACATATCCATATAGGCCATCGTTTCCAAACACTCATGACTTAACAGCTACCATATTTTATCTCTACTTACTTCATAGTGGACAGCCAAATTGCCTTTAACTTTCTGCCACCATCAGACTGATAAACATCATTATTTATGGTCCCCTTTGTGAGAATTTTTGAGCTACATACCCAGAAGTGAGATTGCTGGGTCATGAGTATTTAAAGTATGGCTCTCCAGGATGGTTAAACCAGTCTACACTCTCCAGTTGATAGATTTTTCTATTCAACCATCTTTGCATTCCTGGTAAATCCTACTTATCTGTTAGTATTTTTTATATACTCAGTTGGATTTAGTTAACTAATTTTATTTAGGATTGTTACAATTTAATTCACAAGTGAAATGGCCTAGTAATTTTTTTTTTTAATATGGTTCATACTTTGAAATCAAGATTACAATCTACCCTAGTAAAACAGGATGGGATACTTTGTTTCTGTTTCCTGAAGCAGCTGGTAATGTATAGGAATTAACTATTCATGAAAGTCTAATAGAATTCACCTATAAAAATTCACTTATCTGGGCTTTAACAGCCTTAAACTTTTTAATTGATGTCATGCTTATTGAAGTCTATTCAGTTTTGTTTTTCCAAAATGTGCACATTGTGGCTTTTTCTATTTTTCTAAAAATGTATCTGTGTTTTCCAGTTTATTTGATAATAGTTGTTTGTAACACTCTTATGCTATATTTTTTCCTCTTTTTGTTCTTTTCTCTTTTTTAAAACTGGTCTTCTCAGAGATCTGTCTTATTAACCTACTCAGAGAATTAGCTTTCCAATTTATTAATTTTTTCTTTTTGTTGTTACATGTATGTTTTCTCTGATTTTTTTCACTTCCCTTTGGTATAATTTTCTCCTTGTTACTTTGGGTTTGCTGTTTCTCTTTTCCCAACTTTTTGGGTTGAGTGATTTTTGCTTTCCATTTTTTCTCCTCTGTTGAAAGCTATAATAAAAGCTCTAAATTTCCCTCTAATTACTGCTTTATCTCTATTCCATTAAATTTGAGATGTAGTAATATCAGTTATATGCTTTTCTAAATATATGATTTTTGTAAAGCTCTCCTCTTCTTAATTTTAATTTATTTCATAACAGGGGCACTGTCTATAAAGCTTCCTTGTGACTTAATACATGGTCTGTTTCTTAATTGTGTGTGTGTGCTTGAAAAACATAGGTTTTTGCTATTCAAACATAGTTATATATTTCTCTAATAGTTTAAGCTTATCAGTTGTATTCAATTTATTACCATCTCTGGTTATTTTTTATGTTTATTAGAGGAATTTATCAGTACTACTGCTGAAGAGTTGTATTACCTGTTTCTTCTGTTTTATTAGTTGTTTTGCATTATTAGTTGCATTTATGTTTATATTGGGTTGCTCTTCTTTCTTTATTGTTCCTTTTACCAGGATTGACTTGTTTTTCTCAGAGTTAACAAATGTTAGTTTAGCTTTCTTTTGTCTTTTTATTTGGGCTAACAACGTGTCTTTTAATTTGTGAGTGCAGCTCATGAGTTCAAATTGACAAACTTACAGCCCACAATAAATTTGTTTTGTCAGGGGGAGAATTATTTAGACAACGTGGCCTATAAAGTACCACTTTTTAGAAGCTCCAACAGCAGAGAATTGTTTTGGGGACATTTTGCAACTGTTTTCTCAGTATTGGGTAGCTTATACAAAGCATAGGGTAGGAAAGGGGGTATTTTTTAACTTAAAGATAAAGCAGATCTTTAAAAATTATGTAGATTAATTAATTGCTTTTTTGCCTTCCTCTTGCTATGCACTGAAAATCTTGTTAAAGACTGAAAATGATTCTGATGTAAAAACCACTACAGATGAGTGGAATAGTAGTGTTGGAAAAATACTTGTCACAGAAAATGTAAATTATGGCTGAGTTTCAAACTTTGCAGTCAGAGACAGACCTGGGTTTGAATCCTAACTGTGCTACTTAACAGCTATGCTGTTGGACAAATTAAACTTCTTTTGATGTCTCACTTTCCCCAACTCTAAAATCACAAGAATAATAATGATGTACCTTCTTTATGAGATACTGCATGTAAAGTGTATGGTACTGTGCCTGGTACATGATAAGTGGTAATTATCATTTATTAGCATTAGTATTGTTATTTTGTGAATTAAAAATAATAAATCTGTTCTGTTTGGCCCTGGCATGAAGTTACGAATTTCATCTGATATGAAAAGTATCTTAGGCATGTAGATTATAGGAAATTATTCTAAAAACCTTTAATCAGTGGAATTACTTGAATGTGTAATAGATAGGCTTTATATAGATAATTATCATATAATTTTAATAGGTATTCCTCATACAGATGATTTTAAAATTAAGGGTTCCCCCCAGGAAACCATGGATCGTTTCAGTTACAGAAGTGATTATATATCTTTCCATTAGATACTGCTTTTGCAAAAAATAAAGATGATGGAAAATGGTACTATTTTGATGACAGTAGTGTCTCAACTGCATCTGAAGACCAGATTGTGGTAAGTGTGTCTTTCATTTTCTGAAAATCAAGGAATTCACTGTTTTAAAGGGGTCACTGTAATCTATGTACTAGCAATTATGTTAGCTAAGAGAGAGGTGCTTTCATTTAAAGAAATGTGAAATTGGCCCCTAACTGCAAATTTGTCTTCTAAATTTGCCTACTAACAGAACTAGAAATTGCAATGTGAAAATTTTTCTGATAGTTTTCAACATGAAAACTGGAGTTTTTTAAGAAAAATAATAAATTATTATTCTAATAAAAAATTTCCTCTGGAAAATAGGTTCAGACGTTTCTAGACATTGACTACTTAAAGTCAGATGCTAAAATGGAAAAAAAAATCCTTTAAGGGCCTTACCATGCATATGATTTTAAAAGTAAAGTCTTATCCTTTATGACAGTTAAATACTTAAATTCAAAATGATATAATTAGATTAAAAAAGTTATAGCTTATTTTAATTAACCCTGTGTATTTGTGAAGTTTGATATTTCTGAATAGTAGAAAAGTGCGGAAGTTGCATCTCTTCACACTCTTGCCACAGTGTATCAGCCACAGCTGGAGGCAAGATGTTGGCATTTGTCTTGCTTCCCATCAGAGCAGATTTTTATTATCAGATATTGATTGATCAAAAGATGACACTATATCCTGAGAAGAAAGTTAAGGCTTGCTTGATAAATGTTTATTTTTCTATATATTTTGCATTTTTATAAATTTTGCTTATTGATTACAGTATTACAAAGTGAGAAATATAGTATTTGCTCATGTAATATTTCCTGTACAGAGGTTTTTTTCTTGATGTGGGATGACTAACTGCTTTACTTTATTCTCCAGTTTAAATTATATATTCCTTGAGGGCAGAGACTAGCTTTTGTTTTAGTTTAGAATACTTTAAAATCCTTCAACTTAATTAATAAACTTATGAGGCCATTTATTGGCATAGTTTTAGTTTGTCACTGGATGAACAGATAGGAAATTTTGAATTGTTTCTCCATAGATGTTTTATATTTTTATCTATGTATATACTTATATGTATATACATATAAATTAGATACTGTTGCTTATCTCCCTATAGCTATAACAAAGAACACAGAGAGACTTGAACTCTAATATTTTTTAAATGTATGTATGCCTAAGTTAACTACATTTCCAGTTTATGTTTAGACTTCTAATTTCAAATCGTATCCCTCACTTTACAATTCTGTTCTCCTCTAATTTGTCAACAAAACATCCTGAAATAGCCTACATCCTCCTTCAAAGTCTTTGACAACACTGCCCTAATCTCGCTTTCAAATAAACAGTATATATTGTTTATATAAATAAATAATATATCCTGTTTATATAAACAAACAATATATAATATATCTTATTTATATACAATATATGCATTTGATTTTACCTTGCATCTTAAAAATAATGATTCTTCATTTAGTCAACAAGTATTTGAGTACCTCCTTTATATAAGACTATTCTAAACAAGGTTAAAAGACAGATAGCTCTGATTTCAAGACGTTTACAATCTAAAGATGACAGAGAAGCAAATTAACAATTATATGTGATAAGTACTATTAAATATCTTGGCTACCTAGTAAGGGGACAGCTGTCTCAACTGATCTGGAGCTTAAGGGGACAGGACCACTGCAAGGAAGTTTGCATAGAGAAAGTGATGTTTAACAGGGGTCTGCAATTACAAATTGGAGTAAAATAGACAACAGAAGCAAAGTATTCTACACAAGATGAACAGTACTTACAGAAGTAAGGAGGCATGACAGAACATGGCACTTAGGAACAGCAGATAATTTAATATTACTGAAAGGAAAGACTCTTGTGAGGGTCATGGGGCAGAAGTTAGCTAAATTTGAAACTCAGATCAAGAAAAGTGACATTCTTCATTATGAGCTAAGGATAGTACATGATTTTTTTTAAGGTCAGGATTTAATGAGCCCACAGAAAAGTCCAAAGAAACCATAGAGATAGAAGATCAAAGGAAAAGTGGTGTCACAGAAGGCAAAAATGTTTGGATGCAAGAAGGAGCAGTAAGGCATTAAATTCTACAGAGAGATTGACTAAAAGAACTGAAAAAGGCATTCGTTTAATTCATTTGTGGGAGGTTATTGACTAGTGAAAGCCATTTCATTAAAATGGTTGGGGCAGCAGGTCACATTGAATGGAGTGTGCATGAGAGTAAATGATGGCTATTAGACTACTCTGTGTACCAGTATGGTTGTGAGGAAGACTTTTTATGCCACAAAGTCCAGTAGATAAGGACTGATTAAAGATACACAGAGATGTTTGATGGAGCAATAGCCTTATGACAGTAGGAAAAGTTGAACTCTACAGCAAATAGAGAATAAAGTGTTTAGTATTAGAAAGAAACTGGTCTTTTCCTAAGAGACTGGAGGAAAGAAGGCATGAAATTCTATTTCATGTTAGAGTAACTGTTATAGGTTAATCTGTGATATAGTTGCATTTCTTTATCTGTCCAACTAACTTAGAATAAAAATGTTAATTCCCGTGCATTCTTCCTTTCTATACAGAAACCATCTTATATTTAATCAATTTTAATAATTTCCATTTGACCATGCGTCGTTTTTCTATTTGATTTATGCCCTGTCACCAAAATTGGTTACCAGCTAAAAACTCATATTTAATGTGATCTTTGAGAAGCATGACCTTTTTGACATTCTTTGTTTGTTTTAACAGTCCAAAGCAGCATATGTGCTCTTCTACCAGAGGCAAGACACTTTCAGTGGAACTGGCTTTTTTCCTCTTGACCGAGAAACTAAAGGTGCTTCAGCTGCCACAGGCGTCCCATTAGAAAGTGATGAAGATAGCAATGATAATGACAATGATATAGAAAATGAAAACTGTATGCACACTAACTAATGGAAGTCCTAGAAGCCATAAAAGAGAGACTTTCCTGCTGGTGGTATCTATTGAAATGATGAAGTTATCCACCACATTAAACAAAAGTCTGAGATGGGGAGTTTCAGATAACCGAATGTAAATCCTTTATCAGATTTTAACTTGTGCAGTACTTGAAGTGAAACACAATGAAAACTTTAACAGAAATTGTCTCTTAATACATTTACAGTCTTGTATTTACAAGCTAAATATATATAGGAAATCACAAATAAATCCCTTTTAAGTTTGCTGCTGTTTTGATGAATTATGTTTTCTTTAATTTTTTGGATGTGAGTTAATTGATGACAAATGTTAAATTTGTGGATGTTGGTCATTTATTTTGCTCTGATAATACTGCAAGAACTATGGCTGAACTTAGTTTTTGGATAATCTAGTTCATGTGCATTAGGCTGCCATATATACTACTATGATATTTAGCTGCAGTATAAATGTGGCATAAATACTGCAGTAGTATTCTTAGAAAACCAAATTTTCAAACTATCCCTGGTAATCAGTGTGGGCCTATTAAAAAATCAAATCATGATACAAGAAACAGTCTTGAAAAAGTTATTTCCTTTTGTAGTATCATTAAAAATCCAGAATATTTTGTTCATCTTACTACTGTGGAAACAGGTTCTAGATTTCATACTCCATCTAAAGTCATTTAAATGTAAGTACTTTTTACTGTTATTGGGATCTATTCCTTAGACGGTCAAATTTTTGACTTCCTTTAAAATGCGTATCTTTAATCTGGTGTTGATCCAAAATTAAAATTTTTGCTGTCTGTTTTTCTCTACCCCATTTTTTTGTAATTTGGCAACTTTTAGGTCTCCGAATTATTGTAATATAAGGACAGACTTAATAGTATTCTGTATCCATAGTAATAATCAAGCTTAGGATGAGAAAAAAATTTTTTTTATATACTGGCCTTTAAATCATTAATGGACAATTGGCTTTAAAGGTAGGTCTGTTAACTTTCTTTGTGTGTTCCTGATGGAATCACCATAGCCTTACAGCTTTTCTCAGAAGGTAACTTGCTATAAGACAATTGGCATTTGCATGTTCCAGACTCAGAACCTGTATAGCATATAAAGCATACAAACCTTGAATTTTATTTTAGTTCGCCACATTCAAGGATCCAGGATGCCAAAAATATGTGTGAACATTTGAAACATTTTTCATTTGCTGCTTTTTCCCTTTGATCTAGTTGAAAGAATGTATTGTCAATTGGCATACAATACTGCCTTTAATAGAAAATCTAAATGCTGGGGCACATTTTACATATCGACTACCTGAGAAATTGCTTTGTGTCCCACTGTTATTAAAGCAAAAAGTATAATGTTCTTCACTTGAACTAATCAAATACAATAGATTATAAATTGTGTATTGTAAATAAAAGTTCACTCTGTGAGTGCACATTTTGGTAAATTATTTATTTATGTTAGCATTTAAAAGTTCAAAAAAATGCATTTGACCAGGATAAATGAGGTATGTTGATCATGGCTTTGCTTTATACCTTGATATTAAAGCTGGTTTTCATCCTGGTATTTTAAAAGCTGCTTTGGGTTTTATTCTTTTTTTTCTTTTTTTTTCTTTTCTTTTTTTCTTTTCTTTCTTTCTTTCTTTGTTTTTTTTTTTTTATTGTAAACTAACCTCCTGCATGACAGAGGTTAAAATTTTGTCTGCACTTGAGTTCACTTGGGTTTACATTTGAAATGTGCATGTTTATTTATACAGATTTCAATAAAGCTATTCAAGGCCTTATTTAGTCTTTTATTTCTTACTCTGAATCTTTGATAAAAATCCCATTTTATGGGTAGTTGACTATACACTAGACTTTTTAGTTATCATGTAGTTAAAAATAGAAAGGAAAGCATGTCAGACAAACTGAATCCTACTGTTTAAGGACATGTTTAAACTTGATTTTTTAAATTTAAACATTCATAGGGCCGACCGAGTGGCTCAGTTGGTTAAGAGCTCGCTGAAGAGTGCGAGCTCTGAGCAACAGTGGTTTGAGTCCTGGCCCGAGCTGAGCTGCCACTGAGCTACCAACAGGTGGCAGGATGGCTCAGCTAAAAAAAAAAAAAATTTAAACATTCATTAAACCAATGTTTGTGTACCTACTAATTACTCTTCTCTAGTCTTGAGATAAAGTACTAAACAAATACCCTGCATTCACAGACAGAGCTTACAGTCTTTCAGCTACCTACTGATACTGTATTTTCATTTTTTGAAAATGCCAAAATTTAAAAAAAAGGCCAAAATTAACTTTTTCTAGCCCTAGATTGCAGTCTCTACCTAATTGTCCATAGAGACTATTCCTTTTTAATGCTTGCATTTAACTTCTATTCCCACTTAAATAAGTGTGTTTTTTTAACTGGAAATGATATTAATAATGGCATTGAATTTGTCAAACTCCAATGACAGTTTCAGATGAAAAAAAATTAAAATAGTGCTTATCTGTACTGTAAAAGTAGGTATCCATAGGTAATACAGGGTAATAGGAATATATTCAGTCTACAGTTTTACTTCCATCTTTGCTACTTAATAATCATGACTTTGAACTTAATCTCACCTAGTCTGTTTCTGTACCTGTAAAATAGTTATAACAATAATAGCATTTATTGAGTACTCACCAGGGACCAGGTACTATATTAAAAGGTTATATATATAATTTCATTTAATTTACTCCCACAAAGCAATGATGTAGGGACAGTCATCATTCCCATTTTTCATATGGAGAAACCATATGGTACCAAGCAGTTAAGCAGTACTCCAAGTTTATACGATTACTATGTGGTAGGGCCAGTATTTTATCCTCAGATATGTGTACTACCTCCCACTGTTATAGTGTCTGCCTCACAGGATTGTTGAGAGCTCAGATGAGATCATGTATTTTATGGGAAGGTGCTTTGTAAACTGTAGTATACTCATTACTGACTTCTTCAGTCTAAATAGAAAGTCATCTTGAAATCTGATAACTTTGCTTCCAAAAGCATCTTCAGCTCAGTATTTGAATAAGAAAGATACCAGCTGGAATACTGACCAACCTTTCCCTTTTAAAATTAACTTAATTCAACTTCTGTACATTTGTTACAATTTTAATTAAATTTTAAATGTCATATGGCCTTTTTTTCTTGTTCATCTAACTCAAGTGTGCCCTTCTTTACATTTCCCCAGATGCAACCCTGAATTTCAGGACTTTCTGCTTCACCTATAATTTGCTTTTAATTAAACTTTATGAAAAAGCTGCAGCCTGATGCTTTATTTAAATATCCTGCTTTCTCTTATAATCTGTTTTCTTTTAGTAGTCCTATGGTTATCCTTGCTTTCCTGGCAACTAGATATGAAACCACACAAAATACTGATTTGGGCATGAAGAAAATCAGTAAGTACTCTAGCTACTGATCGATACACTATGAGGACTGTGCTTTTTCATCAGCTGATTTCATTGAGATGAAGACATTAAGAGGGAAGCCAGGACACTAAGACAAAATGAGGGGAGTCTCCCGTGGCTTACCATAAGGCGGGGAGGGGGCAGCATGCCAGTAGAGCCTTCCACTCCAGAGAGGAGGAATATACTGTGACTTGTGCATGGTGATAATGAAAAAAGCAGGCCAACTTTTAGTCCGTTTTATGTAAGTTTTTTAAAGATGATACATTTTGTTACTGCCTGCTTCCCACCCTCCCTATTGGATACGCTTCTGATCTTTGCTTGTGCAGTGTGGATGAGCACATTCTCTCCAGTTTAGTTTTTAAGGTAGAAATGTGAAGAATTCTTGTGCATTACGGAAAGGGATAATAACTTCTGTAAAATCTCAGAGGCATGCGAAAGAAAGGAAAATAAATTTCTTTATTGGAGCCAAAGAAGAGTACTGGAATTCTTTATTCATATATTTTGCTCCACATAAAACTTGTTTTTCTTTGAACCAGCTTCGCTTGAAAATATAATTTTGTTGATAACTCCCAAATAATTCTTTTAAATGCTAGAGGACAGAAAAAGAAAAAAGGAAAGTTTATGTCCTTGCTGATTTACATGTTAAATTGCAGAGCTATACTATATTGTTTCATTATCAGATTTTTCTAATGAGAAATACCTATAATTTTCCTTGTAAGCATTATGCTAGGTTGGGGTGAGGGGGGTGCGTTTCAATTCAGTCTGTATGTTTTTCCTATGCTTAATTCATATTTACTATGTATTAAGCAAAGAAGTTTCCAAAAAGCTCAGACAACAAAACTTTCATTTGAAACTGGGTTAATTATAGTCAATTTTTTGTAAGCTATGTAGAATAGGTTTTTGAATGTCAGAATTGGGAAGATAAAATGTATGTGGTAAAATTCAAATATTGATCAAGCCTTATTTACACTAACGATGGGGTAAAGAATTTTAAAATGGATAATATAAAACAGTACAAAAATTATTTTTGACAAATATATGCATTCTCACCCCACATCATACCATTGTCTAATTATATCCCAGCTCTGCCTTTGGGAGCCTGGAAATTGCCAGGGTAGTGAATGGAAAAAAACTCTAGGTTATTAAGGAAATCCAGAAAGTGGATAAACTATTTGAGAAAAATTAAAATTTTTTATCATATTTTGGACTCGACACAAAGAACAGGGAGAAGAAGCAGTCAAGTGGGTTTCAATGTCATTTTCTAGAAATGTCTATTAAATGTGATTATATAAACCAGCTAAAAATGCAGCTATCTCTTTGGAAACTTTTTAAAAATGGAAATGCTATAAAAAGACTGCACATTTTTAATATGCACAAAAATCAAATATTTTAAATGTTTAAATTGTATTGCTAATTAACCATGTTCTGTAGAAAATTATGGTTGAAGTTGGTGCTCATGTCGCTCAGAATTTTCCCTCATATCAAGAACTTGTAGCTTGTCCTATATGGTTTGGTGAAACAAAAAATAGTTTATTTGCTGTGACCTTTAAGTCGATTGCCAGCTGGAGTTCAATCTACATACATAAAACAATAAATATGGAAACATCCCAACAGTCTTTTCCCATAATTATTTACATTTTTCTCAGTAATGACAGATTCTTAACATTTCCCAAACTGTTGTTTTAAACCTTAAATATTATGTTGGTTTTTAAATATTAGTTAAAGACATTCAGGATTCTTTAAAACTTTTTTTTTACGGTATTTTCTTTTAAATTTTATAAAGGAACATTGTAGGTTAACAGACATTGTAATTTCTTATTCCTCCCCCATGCATTGATTCTTAGGTATACTAGCTTATAAATAAACTCGTGTATTTGAAGTGTTCTGCTTATGTCTGGCCCTACATGTGTGCCTTCACTGTTTCATCTGACCTGCCTTCTTCTGACTTTGAGTTCTCTCTAGAAGTAGTGAAAATATTTCATTTTCTTTATAGTGAGAACCATTTTTCTATTATACCAAATGGGCAATTTTTAAATTCTCTGAGTTCATCAAAATTAATTCCATCATGACCTTTTTTATTTGTCACAAGAAGCTCAAGATGCCCAGGTCAGGCCGGTTGGTTAAGAGCTCGCTCAAGAGTTTGAGCTCTGAGCAACTTCGGTTCGATTCCTGGCCCAAGCCGAGCAGCCTCTGAGCTGCCAACAGGTGGCAGGATGGTTCAGCTTAAAAAAGAAAAAAACAAAAAAGCCTACGTCATTGTTCATCCTCTGAACTCCCTAATTCCCAGAGTGAATTATCAGTGTCCTGATAATTCTTAATTGCTTAAGACAAAGCAACCTACAGACATGAATTATTTTAAAATTGTTCTCAGAAAATCAAAAAAAATATAAATATGGAGAAATTATAATTTTTTAATTTGAGAATGAATTTCTATAAGAAATATTGAGTGGCTTGAATAAGATACAACTCTTTAATTTATAAAACTCAGAATTACATTCAATTTTGAGCCATGTATCTATTGTTTTGAGTTGAGGTAATACTACAGACTCACACAATAAGCATCAATAATCATAGATACTTGGGTAGTATTTTTGTTGGAAGACAGAAAGATATGGTAGGAAACATTTTATATTTAGAACCATTTCACCACAGCTATCTCTAAACAAGTCATTTGCTTCTGAATTTCGTTTTTCTCAACCATAAAATGATACAAGTTTCTAGTGAGGACTGAGTTAATGGATGTGGAGGTGTAAACTTACAGGTTTTGCAAAATGGGCAGTATTTTCTATCAGAGTGCTCTATCATCATTCATAAAAGACTTCTCCGATGCTTCCATTCAAATTCAGCTTTTGAAGTTACTGTTACAGTGTATATATACACATATTTTTAGCAAAAGAATCAGTAATACGGGTCAAATATTTGTTTTTTCATTTGTTTACATTTTTTTCCTAACTCCTATGAAAGACTTGGAACAGAAGTCAGTATGATGGTAAGCTTGAAAATTAAACTTTCATCATGGATACTAGAACCCAGTTTTATATTTGTTTCTTATACTGACAAATATGATTTTAAAAGCTATTTATGAGCATAATTTCACAGCTTTTACATTTAGAACCTTTTCTTTGCCTTCAGCAGACATGGATTATGTTGTCTTTCCCCCCCAATTTCATAAATCATTATCTAAAATAATTTGAGTTAAAGATTGCGTTTGGATATATTTAGTGATGATTATAGGCATTTTAATTTAACCAGTATTAAATAACTGCATGTCATGGCAGACCAAGATGTAGCATCTCTTTTGAAAATCTATACATTCAGATCCACTTGCAGAATTCTGTCTCCTCGCCAGTACTCCCTTTCTATTCCAGTCCATTCTCTACTTTGTCAGAGTGATCTCCGTTTAAAAAAACAAAACAAAACAAAAAAAACCCAGTCGGATTCTGTTCCTCTCTTTAGTTTAAAGTTCTCCTCTAACCCCTCCCATGAAAACAAAAGAGTGATTTGGCACATAGGCTCAAGAGCTAAACCACCTGAGTTCTGGGCCTACCACTTTTCTGCATGTCATGTGACCTCTCTGACTCTAATTTACAAACTAGAGCAGCTCCAGGATTTTCATCTAGGAGGGCCTGGGGTGAAAGGATGGGAAGGAATTTAAGACTGTTATAACTGCATATTTGCTTAGCAAACATTTGATTTTTCTCATAATGTATAGTTGTGGTGGAGGTCTATTAATAAACTCTCCCATCCACATGAGCCAGCCACTCATGGCACTGAGCATCACCTACCTTTTAGGATGATTGAGGTTCAAATTATGCCTGGGTCACTATGAAGAATGCAACAGGTAATATTTCTAATAAAGTAGTACCCAAGTATGGGAACGATCTTTCTTTACAAAAAAGAGCAATTAGTCACTATTCAATATCATTCACACTCAAGTTCCAGTAAGCTTTCTTTAGGAAGAGAGCAAAAGATTAGACTAACAGTCCACTGATTCTTTGAAAAGATCAATAAAATGGATAAATCTCTAACCATAGTGATGAAGGGGACAAAAATGACCAATATCAGGAATGAGAGGAGGCATCACTACAGAAATACACAGATATTACAAGAATGAAGGAATATTACAAACAACTTCATAAATTTGACAACTTAATATGAAAAGGACAAATTCATGAGAGAAAAACCAAAAAGGCTCACTCAAGACAAAATAGATAACCTGAACAGTCCTATAGCTGCTAGAAGAATTGAATTTGTAGCAAGTCTTCCCATAAAGAAAACCTCAGGTCCAAGTGGTTCCACTGGTGAGTCCCAACATATGGTCTATCCTTGAGAATGTTCCCTGTGCACTAGAAATAATGTATGGTTTAGTGTTCTAGGATGAAAGACTGTAAATGTCAATTATGTCCATTTGGTCTAATGTGTCATGTAAGGCTGGTAGTTCCATATTGATTTTCTGTTTGCACTATCTATCCATAGCTGTCAATGGCATATTTAGACTCTCTACTATAATTGTGTTTTGTCAGTTTCTCCTTTTGTTTCTTTTAGTAGTTGGTTTATATATTTTGGTGCTCTTGATATGAGTGGGAGAATATATATTGACAAATGTTAATGTCTTCTTGTTGTATTGTCCCCTTTATCGCTATGAAATATCCATCTTTGTCTCTCATCACCTTTTTTTTATCCTGAAGTCTGTTTAATCAGATATAAGTATGGCTACACCAGATTTTCTCTGGATGCCATGTGCTTGGATATTGTTTTCCACCCTTTCATGAAATTTGAGTCTGTATTTGTCCTTGCAGCAGAGATGTGTCTCTTGAAGGCAGAATATGGTTGGGTTTTGTTTTTTGATCCAATCTGCTATTCTGTGCCTTTTTATTGGTGAGTTCAGTCCATTTACATTGATATCTGATTATTGATATATGAGGATTTCCTACAGCCATTTTATTTTTTGTTTTCTGATAGCTTGGTGTCTCCATTGTTTCTTTGCCCTCATGTTCCTGTCATTTTAGTTTGGTGGTATTCTATGATTTTTTTCTCCTCTCTTTCCTCTTTTTTTATGTTATGTGTGTCAGTTCTGGACTTTTTACTTTATGTAAAAGCAAGTTTCATATATACTATAGTCCTTTTTTTTTTAACCATGCATCTTAGCTCCATTCCCCTTTGCAAATTCAGACCTTTGCCCCTTTTATATTTTTGTTGTCACAAATTATCCCTATTTATGCTGTGAGCTCATTTCAGAATTGCAGTAGCATATTGTCTTCCTCTCTTTTTATTTTTTTGTTTGTATCTCCTTTACCCTTTATGTTATGTTTAAGTGTATAGTGCCCTATTCTGTGTAGGGGTTGCCATTTCCTGCTTCTGTCTGTCTGTTAGTAATCTTACTCATAGTTTTGTATCCTTTGGTCTTTTTGTTTCAGGTCTAATAGCCTCCTTCAATATTTCCTGTAATTCAGGACTTGTGGTGGAAAATCCCCTCAGCTTCTGTATTTCTGGAAAGGTCTTTATTCCTCCTTCATATCTAAAGGATATCTTTGCTGGATATATTATTCTTCGCAGGTAATGTCTCATTTTCAATAGTTTGAATATTTGACTCCACTCCCTCCTGGGTTACAGAGTTTCTGCTGAAAAATATGATGATAATCTAATGGGCTTTCCTTTGTAGATTACTATCTTCTTTTCCCTGGTTGCCTTGAAAATTCTTTCTTTGTCATTAATTTTTGACAGTTTCAATATAATGTGCCTTAGAGAAAGCCTTTTAGGATTTAGGTAATTAGGTGTTCTATGTGCTTCTTGGATTCGAGGATCCAGTTCTTTCCATAGGTTCGGGGGGTTCTCATTGACTATTTGTCTGAAACAGCCTCTCTGTGCCCTCTTCTTCTCTCCTCCTTCTGGTATACCCATTGTTCTTACGTTGCTCTTTCTGATGGAGTCAGATAGTTCTAGAGTTATTTCATTTCTTTTAACTCTCAAGTCTCTCCCTTCTTCCATCTGTGTCATTTCCAGAGTTCTGTCTTCAATATCACTAATTCTTTCCTCCTTCTGGTCAGCTCTATTCCCTAAGCTCACTATTTCATTCTTCATCTCTTTTATTGAGTCCTTCAGCTCCAGTATTTCTATTTGGTTCTTTTTAAAAATTTCAACCTACTTGGGTAATGTATTCATTTTGTTTGTCCAGTAGGTAGCACTAGAGCATTTTATTTTATTTTGCCCTGTTCTGGCTTCCCGTGGTAGATTTCCTGGGGGAGGTTGGCATTTCCTCTGTGACCAAGTCCCCTCAGTCTCAGGACACCACCCCTATGGGAGAATGTAGTGGGTGATGGGATTCCGAGCCAGTGAAATCCCTGCAGCCAGATGCAGAGCTGTGTGCCTCAGCAGCCTTGTGTGCCCCTAATGGGATCAGCCGCAAAAGGTGGGGGTGGGATGGGCTGGGAGAGTCCTCTGGTGTGTTGGTGACTTTGTTCTCCTCTGAGTAATGGCGGCTGCCAGACTATAGCTGCCTCTCCCCTATATCTCCTCCCTTGTCACTGGAATTAGCCGCATTGTGCGTTTGCCACTCAGGAACTATCTCTTCAGTTCTCTGGAGAGAGAGATTCTGCTCTTTAACTCAACACTGCTTCAGTTTCTTCTGGAGCCTGCTACTAGCACTGGGAGGGTGTGGGGCAAGCGAGCCTGGGAGGGTGGGGGGAGGCAGCCAGGCTCCGTGGCTTTGTTTTCTGCCTGGCAGTGAGGGCTTTTAGACCTCAGTTGTCACACTTCTGTACTCAGTCTTTGCCCTGAGGTCTCTGCCCCTATTAGTCGCAGGGCTCAGCCACATTATATGCTGATCACTGAGGCAGGAATGCTCAGGGCCACCGAGCGTGCACCTGTGGTCTCTGTCCTCCCCTCCCCTAGGACCGCAGTGAGCTCTGGACACATTCATGGCCCCCATCTCTGCACTTCTCCCACTTTCCTCCCCTGTTCACCCCGATTCACCCACCTTCAGATGTTTCGATGCATGGATCTCTCAGATGTGTCTGTGTGTCATGCAGGGAGGCCTTTGTTGAATTATACCTCTTCAATTTGTAACTTGAAGGGGAGAGATCAAGGGGGGGACCCCTCCCACCGCCATGTTTCTGAGGTAACTCGTCTTCAAGGTTTTCTAATTTCTTGGCATAGAATTGTTCATAGTAGTCTCTTATGATCCTTTGTATTTCTGTGTTATCAGTTGTAATATCTCTTTCATTTTGGATTTTATTTGAGTCCTCTCTTTTTCTTGGTGAGTTAAGATAAAGGTTTATCAATTTTATCTTTTCAAAGAACCAGCCTTGAGTTTCACTGATCTTTTCTACTATCTTTTTAGTCTCTATTTCATTTATTTCTACTCTGATATTTCCTTCCTTTTACTAACTTTGGGCTTTTTGTTTGTTTGTTTTGTTGTTTTCCTTGAGGTGTAAAGTTAGGTTGTTTATTGAGATCTTTTTTCTTAATGGAGGCATTTGTCACTATGAACTTCCTTCTCAAAACTACTTTTGCTGCATCTCATGAGTTTTGGTATGCTGTGCTTCCATTTTCATTTATCTCAAGATATTTTTTATTTTTCCTTTGATTTCTTCTTTGACCATTGGTTGTTCAGAAGCATATTGTGTAATCTCCACACATTTGTTAGTTTTCCAGTTTTCTACTTATAATGAATTTCCAGTTTCATACCACTGTAGTCAGAAAAGATACTTGATATGATTTCAGTCTTTTTAAGTTTATTGAGACTTGTTTTGTGGCCTAACATATGGTCTACTACCCTGGAGAAGTGCACTCGAGAAGAATGTGTATTGTGCAGCTGTTGCATGAAATGTAAGGTAAATGTTAGATCCATCTGATCTAACGTGTAGTTTAAGTCCAATGTGTCCTTATTGATTTTCTGTCTAGATGATCTATCCATCATTGAAAGTAGAAAGATTTAATAAATGTTTAATTATAAAAAACTACTAAGACTTATTAAGACTGTTCTGGGTCCTCTTCCACTCCGGGTATGCTTCACCCATGTGTGCGATTAGCTCCCCTGTAGTAATCAAGTGTGACAAGCACTGGATTGATTAATTTGGTTCCCTGTTACAATGAGGTCACCTCTGATATAAATATTTTCTAGCAGGCAGGAGACTTACATGGAAAGAATGGTACAACACTCCTGAAGCTACTTTTCTTCTCTCCTGGAGAGGCACCGTGCTGCTGGTTAAAAGTGTGAACTGTGGAGCCAAATTTCCTGGGTTCAAATCCCATCCCCACCACTGAGTAACTGTTTAGCCTTGGAAAATTTAACTTAAACTCTTCCTGCTTGTGTCTCCTCATCTGTAAAATGAATATAATACTGTTTATTTTATAGGATCATTATAGGGACCATATACCAATATTTGTAAAATGTTTAGGTCAATGCTTATGTGTGCCAGCTTAAATGGGTTTCTGTTTTCCATGCCTAGAACATACTAACTGTGATATTATTATTTCTGAAATAAACCTTTCTCTCAAAGAGAGGTGGGAAGAGTCCTTGAAAGAATAGGTGCTGTCTCTCTTCTTCCTCTCTCTCAATCCCTATCCTGTTTTCTCTCTGGTTGCCACTCATTCACTCAACCAATATTTACTGAGCACCTTCTATATACCAGATACTGTTTTAGACTGGTGATTATATTTTGAATCAGAAAAGAATTGTCCCTGTCTTTTCACAATATAATGAAACAAATCATTACTTGAGCAGGCTATTACAATGTAATAAGGGGGAGGGGGGAGGGGAAGGCAGAAATGTGAGGTATTCTGTGTCTACCTATTGTGTCTCTATATTTCTCTCTCTGTTTCTGTCTCTGTTCCCTTTTTTTCCTCTGTCTTTCTCTCTCTGTCTCTTGCGGGAAATAAACTAAGAAATTTCCTGGTCAAAGTACAGGAAAAATTGGCTATCTTCTATTAGAAATGTTGACAGATGTCAAGTTTGTACAATTAACCTGAGATAGTCAGGTTGCAGTGAATTCTAGCCAGCAGAGGGCAAGAGTGTCCAGCTGTATAAATTATTGTATTTATTCTGATTTTTTCCAAGACCTACATTAAAAAAGCACTTCTAATTTGATGTGTAAAATCTTTTAATTTTTTAAGCTATATAAGTGGTGCATAGCAAAATGACTATTGGTATTGTTATGTTAAAACTGGTAAATTGGAATAAGTGTCTACTGATATGACTATCAATTTTGTTTTCCCACAAAAATTTGGCTGTTTCTTGGAACTCCAAGTAACAAAATTTTCTACCTTTACATTCAGCAGGTAATCTCAACTGGAGACAGGGATGGAAGGAAAGACATACCCTCAGAACATGAGTCCTCACCAGCTGTGTAACCTTGGGCTTGTTATATGACTTCCCTGAGTTTTTGCTTAAGAAGTTTGCAAAGACTACAGTGAAGGTCACATTGGGCTGCCCAGGAAAACACAAGCTTCAGGGGCTTGTGTACATTATGAGGACATGTCCAGTTGACATTGAAGGGCTAAGCCAAGGGTATCTCCTTGCTCTCTGATCTCTTGTCTTTCTTCACTGACAGGACCATGCATTCCCAGAAGTCAGACCCAACTCAGCTGTGTTAAAAAGTTGGGTTTCTTATATGTTTCCAAGGAACTTACCTGTTATCCCTTTGTTTGATTGTTGAAATCTGACAGTTTTGCAAGGATGACTCTCAGGGTTTTCATCACCCTGGTCCCTGCTAGGACTACTCCAATCCTCAGAGCCTGCTTGATGGTTGCATGACATGGCACTGGTCCCTTTCCTTTGATCTGGATAGGAAGGGGCCTTGTAGATACAGATTTTCCCATCTTAAAACTGCTTGGACCTGAAATTCCTCCTTGTCCTGACTTTTCTCAAATGCTGGAAGTCTGCCTAAGACCATGTTTCTTTCCAAGATTCAGCCCCAAATCTTGCATGTGTCCCTTGTGCTTCAGAATCCCCAAAAGCCATGATGTCAGCTCTACTTTCATGTGACCTTTGGCTTCTCGCAGAAGCTGATACTGACTTGACTGTTTGCAGTGGGCTGTTCCTTCCCCTTGTCTTTTTTTCTGAAATCAAAGTCACTGAAAATAGCTTGTTACAAGTATGTTTTTTTTCCCATTTTCCTTTGGAAAGACCCGGTCTGTTCTGTGGCAGGAGTGGGGGGGGCCCTGCTCACAAAATCTCAGGTAATTCACTGGCGTGGGCAGGTTGTTTCTTCCCTCTGACTTGGGGATCCTCTAATCCTTTCTGACCCCTGACATGCTTTCCTGTTTGGGGGCACCAGTGTCCTCCTGGTCATTGGGATCACATTCTTTTTCTGGCTCTTTCTTGCAGCCTAAAGTTTAGCATGCTCTCACAGGTACAGGGTGCTCTCTCAGGCCTCCCTATCAATAGCAAGCATCTGGGAAGCTGCCAGGTCTCCACTGGCCCCGCTCTGGGCTGACACTCAGACCCAGAATTCAATCTGTGTGAGGCTAGGGACAATGCAATCACACAGGCCTGGGCTGGTTCTCAGGCTCTGTGTCCAGTGCTACCAGGAAGCAGCTCTTTAAAGCATGGCTATCCTGAATCTGATCTTACACAATCAACATGCTTAGTGGTGTGAGAAATTCCTTGCTTACTGAAGCCTCAAGACCATACAGATGCCTATCAACCATATGCTAATTTCCCAGGTCACTGGTTCTTACAAAGTCTCCTGATAGTTGTTCAGAAGCAAGGGCCTATTTTGGCCTATTTCCAGGGTCTCTTTGACCCCCTGAAACCCCTAAATTCCTTGATAATATTTCTCCTCCTCTTCCTCCTTCCTCTTTCCACCTCCCCTTCCTCTTCCTTCTCCCTCCTCCTCTTCCTCCTTTTGTTCCTCCTCCTTGTCTTATTCCTGTTCTTCAAGTTTTCCCCCTTTAACTCGGGATGCCTTCCAGTTGTGGTTGAGGAACATGGGGGTCTTTTCCTCAACAGTGTCCCAGGATGCTTTGATCATAGTAGAAATATCTAAAGCCATCTCCACCAACTTCTTCCAGACATGGAAACTGAGCTCAGAGGGGATGCTCCCCTCTCTTGGTGAGGCTGAAAGGGGGGCAGGCTTTCAGCAATGCCTGAGGTGGCTGGGAAAGAGGGCAGTCAGGAAGGGCTGCATGGAGCTGACCTCCGTGTGACATGGAGGACTGACTCGTGAACGCAGAGGCTGCTGGTGGTGGTGTAGAGAGGATTGGTGGTTGGGGAAGAAAAAGACCAAAGAATCATTGGGATTCATGGGTTGGACCATGATTGGTAGGTGTTCATGTTCTGAGAAAGGGTGTCGTCAGGTGACGAGATGTAGTTCGGAGACACAGAAAGGTCTAATAAGGGACAGGGGGCCAATACTCTGAGTGTGCTTTCATTGGAGATCGGAAAAGGCAAGCCGTGAGGGTAAATGAAAAGTCCATTACAAATGTAAAACGGGGCAAAAAGCACTCTGCTGAAAGAGGTGCCAGAGGTAAGGATCAAAGCAAGAAAAGTGAGAGGGTGGTCAGGTCCCGAGGCAACAAATGCTCTGGTGACAGAGAGGAGCCCAGATTTGAGGATGAGAAAAGGGAGAGATGAGGAGATTTGGGGTCTAATGACAGAGAGGACTCTGGTGGCAAAGACAACTGGAACAGGAGATAAGTAGAAAATGAACCGAGCTGCATGCCACGGGATACCTTTCCACGTGGGGCCAGCGTAGAGGGCTGCTGGTGGCAGGATTAAGGCTGGTCATGGATGTGAAAGCCAAGACGCAAGGGCAGAGGCCATTGGGAAATAAGGGTGGAACGAAAAAGGGCGATAAGGGAGATGACGACAGAGCAGAGGACATGGCAGTGAGTGACGATGGGACGCTGCAGGTACCTCTTGTCCAGAGGTTGTCAAATAGAATAGTGTTAGGGCAGCACCCAAAGAGGGGTTGTTAATTGGGTTCTAGGTAGTAGTTTTACCTTAAACATCTTTGCCACAAGCATTTTTGCCACCCAACTAATTGGCTAAAAGATATTTTGCTGTAAAAGATACAAAACTGGTTGACAGTTTGGTGTACGTTTGGCAGACAATATATTTTGTCAGTTTTATTTCTCCATTGACAAAGTTCTTACAGTACTGTTTTTATATTATAGAAATCTTAGCCCTCAGAATGGGCTATACAGTGATGAGTAGACATGTAGACATGGTGGTCTGAAAGCAGTGAATGATAACTACATATAACTTCAGATTGCAAAGCTATGCGTAACGTCAGATTGCATGCTATACTAGACAATGATCACATACCACTTTGCAAATCCTTCGGTGAGCAGTCATCCCTCTCACCTGTCAAAACCAAAATTTACCAAGCTATGGCAAATATAAGAGGCAACTACTCATTTACAACAGTCTTCCAGAGCAGTAATTATAGATTCTTTAGTTGGAAACTGATACTTTTTTCTTTTTGGTGACCAGTCATCAGATTTATAAAAAGATACAAACTTTAAAACGATACAAAAATATTTTTAAAACAATAAAAAGTGAGTGTCTCTCACCATACTTAGCTCATAACGGAGCAAATGGGTGAGTGGAATAATAATTCATGCTGTAGCATGTTTTATAAACTGGCAACAGAGAAAGTTGGTTGAAAGAAAGCAGAGGAATTTTGACTTTTAAGAATTGGAATCGAGGGACTCCATAATCACTTGGCATCTGCTCAGTGTTGGACCTGTGGTTAGAAACGTACATGATGGGAACTCTGGGTATCTTCCTGATTCTTCATTTAAGGGCCCAGCCAACCATGGCCACAATGTCACACTTGTGCTGAGTTACTCTCTGTACTAAGCAGTCATCTGCATGGCTTCCTTTGTGCACGGTAATCGTTCAAATCTTGGATCCCTGGCAATTCTTAGAGCCACTCAATACTTTTGTCCCAATTTCGCGGTGTCAGCCATTACACAGTCAGTTGTTATACAAGGGATACACTTGGCATACAGACAGTCCGTCATTGACTGCATTAAGTCTAGTTTGGCTTTAATGGAAAAGTTGATAACGTTGGTATCAACCAGGATGCGGTAAGGTGGGCCCAGCGGTGTGTTCTACTGGAAGAATAAGCAGGAAGGGTGTTGGGGGACTTCTCCTTCCTTGAGTGCCCTGGGATCTTTCTTTTCTTTCTTTTTAGGTTTTAATCTACCCTTTTCTTTCAGCCTCTGATTTCTGAGACTAAGCATTATCTTCATGGTCACAGACTTCCTTGTTTTCTTTTGTTCCCCCGTGTTCACACCACACTCGCAACTGATACCTCTCTTAATGAAATAAATTATAGCGAAAAAAAGTGCAATACCAAATAAGAAAACGAATCAATAAGCGAAAAAGTGTGTGTGTGTGTGTGTGTGTGTGTGTGTGTGTGTGTATAATATATAGGAATGGAAGACTTTTAGGAAGTATTCTTGCCAGGTATTCATGTTGGCTTCTCAGATCCTTTGAGTCCTTCCTTCCTTGCTGGGGAATTGAGATCCACAGTGTCTTAGTCTGCCTGGGCTGCCATCAAAAAGTACCACAAACCGGGTGGCTTAAACAACAGAAATGTATTTTCTCTCAATTCTGGAGACTGAGAAGTTCAAGATCAAGGTATCCACAGGCTTGGTTTCTTTTGAGGCCTGTACCCTAGACCTACATGTGGCTGCCTCCTCACTGTGTCCTCAAGTGGTTGTCCTGCTGTTGTGTCAGTGTCTTAATCTCCTTTTCATAAGGATACTGTTCATATTGGATTAGGACCTACCTTTGTGACCTTATTTTATCTTAATTACCTCTTTCAAGGCCCTTTCTTCATATAGTCACATTCTGAGTTACTGAGGGTTAGGACTCAAACATGAATTTTGAGGGTACACACTGACATCACACAGCGGTAAGTGACAATTCCTAATTCAGTCATGCAGACAGGTGTCTGTCTGTAGCACAGTAAGGAGTTACTCTGATTCAGCTGAATGGGGCTCTTCCTGATTCTTTTCTGTTTGGTCAATAATCTTCCTGAACAAGTTATCTTGGCTCTTCTTAAAAATGTAAGAAGAAATTGTGGTAAAATATACACAACATGGAATTTACCATCTTAACCACTGTAACAGCATAGTTTAGGAGTATTGAGTATATTCACGTTGTTAGGCAACCAATCTTCAGAACTGTTTCATCTTGAAAAACTGAAACTCAATACCAATTAAACAACAACTCCCCATATCCTCTCCCTTGCAAGCCCCTGGCAACTAGCATTCTACTTTCTGTTTCTATGAGTTTGACTACTCGAGATGTCTCATATAAGTGGACTCATGCAGTATTTGACCTTTTGCGACTGGCTCATTTCACTTAGCATAATATCCTCCAGGTTCATCCATGTTATTGCATGTGGCAGGATTTCCTTCTTATTTCAGGCTAATAATATACCATTGTGTGTATATACCACGTTTTCTTTATCCATTCACCTATCAATGAACATTTAGGTTTCTTCCACACTTTTGGCTATTATAAATAATACTGTTATGATTATGAATGTACAAATATCTCTTTGAAGCCCTGCTTTCAGTTCTTCTGGATATATGCCCAGGAGTGGAATTGCTGGGTTATATGATAATTCTATTTGTAATGTTTTGAGGAGCCGCTACACTATTTGGCATAACAGCATCTCAGCACTTTTTGAATGAGCATTTAATCCTATTGAGAGGAACTCTTCCTGGCTTTTTGTCTAAGTGAGAAATTTCCTGAGTGGAAGTCTTCTTGGTTCTTTCTGAGTGAGGATTCAATCCCTTACTCTTTCTGTTGAGTGGAATTCTTCCTGGCTCTTTCCTGTTGAGTGGGAATCCTCCTGGATCTTTTGTGAGGCCTCTTTTTATTTGAATATTAACCTAATCCCATGAGTAATTCTCACTCCACCAGGCTCCTCGCCACCTGACTATATACTTTTTCCATCCGTATGGCACGAATGCAGTCTAGTTATCTCCAAAAATGTCAACAATTTACAAAGGATAGTTTGGAGCTACAACATTCTCTCTCTAGAGTTCTTGGGATCTCCTCAGGTTGGTTCATCAATGGGAGGCCCTGGAATTCTAAGTATCCAAAACCCCCTCTAAATAATGGTCTACTTATTTCTTTTGGTATAAAAATGTGTGGCTTCCTCACTCTCACTTTAATCAGGCCATTCAACAATCTCAATCTACTTTACCGGAAGCTATCTTAACCTCTCAAGGATCCACCTGTCCTCCTCAACCCTTACTCCCTCATCTACTCCAACCTCAGAGACACTCATATCTGCCTCCTTTTCCTTTCCTTATCCATTTGCAACGCCGAACTCCTTCCTGTCTCACTCTCTGCCGTGTCCTGAGGCTCCCTGTATCCCTCTCCCACCTTCCCAAACCTGTTCCTACTTTGCTGGCTCCCCACGTTCCTACCATTACTCAAGACCTTGGCCCTCCTTCTCTGGTACTTGGATCTCAAGGTAGGAAAATTGAAGGAACTCGATTGCTTCTCCTCAACAAGTCATTTTTCAGCATTGGTCTCAATCTGCCTTATCTAATAAATGATTTCTCTGAACCATAAAAAGCGAATTTTCTACACCATTCAGATTAGAATTAGAGGCATTTGCTCCAGGACTTTCAGACATTTATCAACTTATCAAATTTCTTGTGGGTCTTGGAGATGCCTCCTAATGGTATGAAAAGGCCAACAAAAACCTCATAATTAAATCAAAATAAAACCTAGGTCAATCATACAGCTAAGGGGAGTAAAAATAACTTTCATTATTTTAATTAATTAATTAATTAATTTGATACTATTTTATTTAATGTCCGTGGTGGATACACAGGTGTTCTTTTTTTAGACATTCAGTATTATTTTATATTAATTTCAGGTGTACAGCATAGTAGTTAGGCAATTATATAATTTAAGAAGTGATCCCCCTGACTAGTCTAGTATCCACCATAGTTATTACCATACTATTGACTATATTCCCTATGCTTTACATCCCCATGTCTATTTTGTAACTACCAACTTATTTGTTATTCCCTCCCCCTTTTTCACTCACCCCCAAAGCCCCAAAACCCCCTCCCATCTGGCACCCATCAAAATGTTCTCTGTATCTGAGTTTGTTTCTGTTTTCTTTATTTTGTTTAGATTCCACATGTAAGTGAAATTACATTGCATCTGTCTTTCTCTGTCTGATATACTCCACTCAGCACAAACCCTCCTGGTCCATCCACGCAACAACAGATGACAAGAATCCATTCCTTTCCATGGCTGAGCAATATTCCATTGTATATATGCACTGTCTACTCTTTATCCATTCATTCATTGATGGATACCCAGGCTGCCTCCACATCTTGGCCATGGTAAACAATGCTGCAGTGAACATATGGATGCACACATCCCCTCAAAGTAGCATTTTGGGTTTCTTTGGATAAATACCCAGAAGTGGGATTACTGGGTCCTTCTTTGTCCCTTTTTATGGCTTTTGTGTTAAAGTCTATTTTATCTGGTATAAGTATTGCTACCCCAGCTTTTTGTTGTTGTTTTTTTTCATTTCCATTTTCATGAAATATCTATTCCCATCCCTTTTCTTTCTGTCTGTGTGTGACTTTCAATCTGAAGTGAGTCTCTTGTAGGCAGCAAATGTAAGGGTCTTGTTTTCTTATTCATTCAACCCTCCTATGTCTTTTTTTTTTTAAGATTTTATTGGGGAATTGGGGGAAGGGAACAGCGTTGGGGAATCAGGGAAGGGGAACAGACAAGTTGCTATCCTTTTGTTCTTCAGTCTAGTTGTGGAGGAT
>NW_017731579.1:2010221-2023006 GCF_001890085.2 Hipposideros armiger
TTTATCTATGCTTCAATTCTAAATGATAGCCTTCCTGGGTAGAGTAATCTTGGTTGTAGGTCCTTGATTTTCATCATGTTTAATATTTTGTGTCAATCTCTTCTGGCCTGCAAGTTTCTGTTGAGAAATCAGCTGACAATATTATGGAAGTTCCCTTATGAGTTACTAGTTGCCTTTCTCTTACTGCTTTTAAGAGTCTTTCTTTGTCTTTAACCCTTTGCCATTTTAATTCTAATGTGTCTTGGTGTGGGCCTGTTTAGGTTCATCCTATTTGGGACTCTCTGCACTTTCTGGACTTGTATGTCTGTTTCCTTTGCCAGGTTAGGAAACTTTTCATTCATTATTTCTTCAAATAGGTTCTCAGAGCCTTGCCTTCTCTCTTCTCCTTGGGTATCTCTATGAATGTTGTTACGTTTAATGTTTCCCAGAGGTCTCTTAAACTATCCTCATTTTTTTTTATTCATTTATTCTTTTTGCTGTCCCAATTGGGTGTTTTCTGCTACCTTGTCTTCCAAATCACTGATTCGATCCTCTGCTTCATCTAGTCTGCTGGTGATTCCTTCTAGTGGATTCTTCATTTCAGTTATTGTATTATTTACTTCTGACTGGTTCTTTTTTTATGGCTTTTGTGCCCTTCTTTGTGCTTACTATCTCTTTGTTGAAGTGTTAATGGGAAGGTGGAGGTACAGGAACCCTCATGTGCTGCTGGTGAAAGATGAGATTCGTTTACCCATCCTGTAAAGCAATCTGGAAGTTCACAGTTTAAATACATATATTCTTAGGTATATGAATATATATAGTCTAAATATATATGTAAATTACATTTATATATTTATAGTATATAGTATAATATATAATTTGTATAAACATATATTTATACATAGATAGATTACATTTATATATTCAAAAAAAAAGATTCCTGACTTTGTTCATTTGCCTTTCAATGTTTTCAAAGAATGTCCTCAACTTAGCTGCTTTTCCATTTTGAGAGAGTTCGGAGTTAGGCAAAACAAAGGCAATTGTGTTGTGTCAATCCTTCAGGGAACTCCCAGATAGATCATAGCAGACAAACACAACTGGTTGGGAACAAGGTCCACTTTACTCTCTCCAGTACCAGGTGCTCACACCAGGCAGTGAACTGCCATCTAGAAGACACACAGCTATGCTGGGGAGGAGAGTGGGGCAAGACTAAATAAAAATACCACACACCTCTCCCAATGGATTAAGTCACTTTTTCCTTGATTCAGTGTTCTCTTGGTTGCTGTACCTCTTTGACTATTTCCAGAGTTCTGGCAAAGTTGATTCTGAGAGTTTTATTCACTGTTTTGGTACTTCTGTGGAGGGATGTGCCCTTGAAGCTCCCTACTCCACCATTTGACTAATGTCTGGACTCGTCAATAATTTAAATAAAAATAAAACCAGGTGCCCACAAATGTCTTAAAATGAAAATGAGCAATATTTAGTGCACACACGTAGTGAGGGAAAATAATCACTGGCTATTCTTGGCCTGTATTAGGAGGACATGGAGCGCCTGCTTTTTGAGTACTAGTCATATTGCAAGCAATGTGCTAGGAATTTTATGTTCATTATATCATCAGTGACTAGCTTGGGTCATCCGTGGCCTGGGGCATTTCTGTAAAACAAGCAGGTTAGATGATCTCTAACATCCTTTCTAGCTGTAATCCCTTATAACTCTACAAAGATCTTCCTTTGTGTTTTGAAATGGATCAGAATATATGTACCATTAAAACTGATATATCAGGAAAAAAAAGAAAATATCAACTGCTGAGAAATAAATGCAGTGCTCTACCTGTTGCTACTGATGATGGTCCTGAAGATGGGGTTTTTAGATGTAGGTCTGGCTAACGGTAGAGGCAGACTTAAAAAGCAGGCAACTGGGAAATGGGACTGTTGAGGGAAGGGAACCAATAAAACATTAAATCCTGTCTTTAAAACCTTTTTTCCCCTGTTGTTTGTGCAGAGCAGATAACATGCTCTGCTTGTTACTGAAAACTGGAGGTGAGAGAACTGGGAGAAGATGGAGGGAGAGGGGAGTTAGATAACAAAAGTCATCTATTACTGCACAAAAAATAACCAAGTCTTAGTCAAGAATCTACATTATTTTCGTTGATTTCAAGAAGAATTCTTGGTTGTTACTCAAGTTATATTTCAAAGACTTGAGCCATTTACTTTTGGCACAAACCTGTTGTTTTTATAATGGCCAGGTATTTTTACCTGGTCTTAAAATCTCATCCTTTACTCAATCACTCATTCACTCACTCACTCAACAAATATTTCTTGAGGGAAGGGAGCAGCTGTTTGGGAAAAGATGTACGGTGGCAGGTCCGTAGCAGCCCGCTCCTCTACCAGGTTTATCCCAGTCTTCTCTGAGTGAGCAGGTTGCCGAGTGTGTATATCCTAGTCCCTTATTTTGTTTTCCTTTGCTTGAATGCTTGTCTTGATAACTTTCTCAGTACCTTTAGTCTATGATTGATGACAAGATTCCATTTAACTAAAACAAATGTTTATTGAAGCTCCATATATTTATGCCAGTTGCCAGAAGTACAGCTATGAGTAACACAAAGGCATTTCCACTGAAAAGCGTATAGTATGGCACAGAGACATAAAAATAACCTTACAATTCCATGGGATATACGTTATTCCCCACAGGGAAATGCATTGAGTCTTATGTTCTTTGTTTCTAAACAAATAATCTGAAAGGAAGGTTCTAATCAATAAGATGTTCAGGAAATAGATTAAGGGAAGAGACAAGCCTCACGCTTCACTAGATCTTTTATGAGACAACTTGTCACTTCTGAAATACACGTGAAGTCGGAGCCCAAGTTTTAGAGTCAAACACCTGAGAGGAAATTCTGACTCACCACTTCCTGGTCAGAAGACCTTTAGTGAGTGAATCAATCTCTTTGAGCCTGAGTTTCCTCATCTGTAAAGTAGAAACCATAATTCCTAATTCCCAGGACTTTTTGCAAAGGTTAAATTAAATGAGATAGTAAATGCATTCAGTGTACAGCCTCCCATACAGCTGCTCCATAAATAAATGGTAACTATTTATCTCTCTTTAGACTTAGAGGAGGATTTATTAGACAAACCTAGTCAGAAAGCTGCTTTGCATAGACCACTTCTCTCCTGATTTTTCCAGTTAGGAAATATTGAGCTAAACCAACTTGATTTCCTCTGGCTTCATGGGACATGTCTTTCAACTCTAAAGCACATTTTGAGATGTGTAGTCAAGCAGCTCGACACCGATGTGTTAACTGCATTGATAGGGCTAATCAGGAAGGATGAGAATAGGAAACTACATGTGCCCTTTTGGTTAGAGAGCAGTAGGTTGAGAAGTGGGAAGAACCAGCCAAAAGAGAACAGATTAAATGGCAGCCATAGGAAGAAGTCTAGACAAGGAGGTGGCATTTGATACCCTAGAGCAGATTAATAAGCAACAGATGATATTAATATTCAGGATGGATAATTGCCTTCAAGAAGATCCAGCCAGAGGAACTGGTTGTTCAGCCATGAGGGCAGACACAGCTCCTAGATACGAGGGCTTAAGTGCAGACAATATTCTGAGATCCAGACAGGTGGACATGCCATGAGCCTGGGGTTCAGGGATTAATTCAGTCTGAGGAGATGTCTGGGAATTCATAAGAATAATCCCAGAGAATTGGGGGTACCACACATGTTAGGAGTCAGGGTTTCAAACACAGGGGAATAAAGCCGTGAAATAACTACCAGAACTGAAGCCAGATGCAGGGTTCCTCAACCTTAGCACTATTGACATTTTTGATTGGACAGTTCTTTTTTTTTTTTAACAAGTTCTGTGCTCAGTCAGTAGTTTTTGGACAATTCTTTTTTAGGGGGGCTGCTCTGTGCTTTGTAAAATATTTAGCATGAGTCTTGGCCTCTACCCACTTGGTGCCATTAGTGTGTCCTCCCCAGGTTGTGACAATCTAAAATATCTCCATACATTGCCGGATGTCCCAGTGCAGGGAGGAGCAGGGGATTGCCCCAGCTGAGAACTGCTGGGCTAGTGTGCCTGGTGAGAGGGCACTGCCCCAGCAGTGCAGGTGGGGATAAGAGGGTCTCAGGAATGAGATGCTCTAGAAGAGGTAATGAGTGACAGTGCCCAGTAACAGTGTAGTGAGCATGCTGTCCAGATCCCCGCTCCTTTTAGCATTTCCGTGTAACATGTCCTGCCTTCTCTGCTCCTCTTCTTTCAGCATTCTTTTGCCTCCAAAAGGCTGCCTTCGGGCTGTTGTAGTTTCTTTGCCCCACAGACAGAGAGCCAAAGGACCTTGGCAATGGCTGATGTGTGTGAGATAGCTCCCTTGCCTAGAGGGCTCCCTCATGTGTCCCTGCCCTCGCTGAAGCTTTTTGCCTGACGGGCCTCTTTCCACTTCCTGCTTCTCCCACTCTGTATTGGTTTCTCCTGGGAACTTGTCCTTAATAAATTACTTGTACACAAATCTCTCCTTAGGGCCTGCTCCCAGGGAAGCCAGCCTAATATTAGCCACTAAGGCTGGGGTCAAAGGACAGAGTCAGGTGTGCGGACCACGTCCAGAATGGCAGTTCAGAATGAAGATGATGAATAAGTCTGGCCGGAAGCCTCCATCAGTATGGCTTTCAGTGTGAGACATGGCAGTGAGAGAGGTGATTTAAAGGAGCTGGGAATGACTAGACAATGTGGTCTTGGTCTCAGGAGCAAGGTTGAAAGCAAAAATAAAGCACAAAGTCTTAAGGTGGTGTAAAAACCAACAGAATTATTAGGAAAAACACTTCTAAAATAAATATCTCCAAAGACTTCATCACAACCACAAAACGAAGGAGTCTTAATCCTCTGGACTCTGAAAATGCTGCAGGATTTCAATCTCTTCTGTAAGGTCGAAAGAACCTGGCAGATCTGTACACTACTGATCTGTACACTCCTTTGCTGGTTAAAACATTCTGTAAGCGGCTAGGAGTGGAGGACATCTACCAGGGGCGACTGTTGCTTGTGCTACTTCATAGCAGAATTATTTCTGTACCATTTGCACTCCAGTAGTGATTGATAACAGTGAGTTAGGGAAGGACCAGCTAAGAGAAGTTCTGTAGTTAAAGATGGCTAACTTGCTAAAAACCTCTTCCTTCATTGTAATTTCATTGTTAGTGCCATTTCACACAACACGAACCAAACTGTGATGTACCACATGTAAGAATAATTTTTATGTTCTGAAAGCAGTTACAATAAAGACAGAAAGTAAAATGTTTAAACATAATTTTGGAGCGTAACCATAAGAAACGTATAAGCTACTTATTCTTACATCTAGGAACATGGTATTTGAAATAATAAATTATATGTTCTCACTCGAATTGGTGTTTTGTAATCATTTTGCTATTCTGTAAAGAAATCATCACATTCTTCAATCAGTATATAATTTAGACAGGTAAGTTATAATTTTTAATTCTGAATATTAAAGCTTAAGGGATTCTTTGAGAATATATTTTAAGAAATACATAGACAGCATGTACCAAGAGGCATTAAAGACTAATCATTTCTGGACAGTGTAAGTAAAATTCTTTGAAAAAGAAAACTAAAAGTTAATTAATTTCAGGAAAAGTAATTCAGAGGTAGAAAATTAATGATGACAAAGGAAAAAATAACAGACTAACCAAAATAAATCTTAAAATTAAATTCATAGTAGCTATTAAGTTCAATAATTTTAATCTCCAAACATAAAAACTTTAACTTATAAATAATACATAAAATATATTTACTGATAAAAGTGGGTAAGAAAGCATTTCCAAACACATTTGCAAATAAAATTTCTTATTTGTTCATTCAACAGACAGGCAAATAAAATTTCTTATTTGTTCATTCAACAGACAAAGCATAGATGCCCACGTTCTGTACTATGTGAACTTCTTACCCTGACCACATAAACCAATCACCCTTGACTACTGTTTGAATCAGGGTTGTCCCATGCTCCAAGGACAGTTGATCTGTATTCTTTTGAGTGACTTAAGAGGTGGTCTGGTAAGAAGCATAGCAAAATCAGAATGCACCATCTAGATCTGATTTCCTGAACTACTTAGATTATTTTCCTTTAGATATTAGAATGTGATACATAAAGAGAAAGTTGTAGTTGGTAGGGTAGTGAGAGAATCTAAGCTGACACAGAGAAAGAAGAAAAGCAGAAGAGGCCATAAGGTAGCCGAAGACATGAGGAAGCAGAAGTTATGAGAAAGCAGAATCTCCGTACCTACAGAATTAGGAGTGAAGCAAATGGTTGGTAGAAGCAGGAGAAATCTTAGCAGAAACACAGAATAGATAGATGTGTCTTGGTAATACTTAAGCTAGCGGAGGGAGATGGAAGCAAGCAAAACACATCTGCTGCTGATATTAATTGAGCAGTTATAGATGCCAAAGGGTTTTCTAGTTCCCCAATGACGTTCTAGGCTCTGTGAAGCCAGCTTTTCCTATATTCCCATAAGGCCTGGCTCTGTGAAATTCCTATACCTCTTTTTTTTCTCATGCATTATTTCTTTGAACCCCAATTGCTCAAGGTATTTAAAAGAATCTAACTAGTACATCATGTAAAGGAGTTTGGACTTTAATATGAAAACAATAGAAAATCATAAAAGGGCTTCATATTTTCATTTTAGAAAGAGGACTCTGGGACCGTTGTGGAAAGTACATTGAAAATGGACTAGAGTAGAGGTAGGGATTATATTATGGAAACTGTTGTTTTTGAACCAGAGTAATGATGATGGGTTGAACCAAGCTAGTAAGAATGGAGAAAAGTGGATGAATGAATAGAATTTGATTCCCCTTAGATGTACTGGATGAGGGAGTAGGAAGTGTCAAGTTTGATTCTTTGTTTTCCAGTTTGAGCAACCAGATGGATGGTGGTGCTTTTCATGGAGAAAGGTAATGTATACACAGGACCAACTCCTTCCTGGGGAGGAGTGTTAGGTGCCAATGAGGCTTCCAGGTAAAGATGTCCAGTAGGCAGTAGAATAGTCATGTCTGGACCTCACGCAAAAGCTCTGGAGCTGTAAGATTGTGTGTATAAGGGCTTGATTTCATGATTTTCAGAGATATCTGGCAATGGTTTATTTTATTCCCATAGCCCTAACTTCAGGAACTTACTTGGATTAAGCTGTGTTAGCCTACGGAAGCTGAGAATAAAGGATCTGTTCATGTCTGAATATCCCCTGTACTGCACCTCAGCTATCACGTTATGCATTGTTTAACATGCGATTGATGAGCTACCTGGTCTAGGTGAGGTGATGTCTATAGAAGGCTATGTTTAGCACCAGTCTAGCTTTGTGTACCTAAGGTTAGGACTGGAAGGGGAAGTGAAGTTTCCACAAGGTCTGATGTTTTGTATTCCAGAAGATCTGAGTATTTGGGAGGTTTAGAAGCTTGCACTTTCATTTCTTAGCTGATATTGTATCTACATTCCTTTCTGTATTGCTTAGATAAGTGAATCCAAGTGGTGTCTCTGTTGTGGTATTTCTGGTAAGCTGCACATTTCTATTGGTATTTATCAATATAGGGTGATATCAATAGATTGGTGTTAATCGAGCCATTGGTGTGCATAACATCACTCCAGGAGAATAAATAAGAAGAAAAGAAAGCAGAGGATAGAATTCTAGAAAATACTAATATCTAAGGAGTAGGGGAACACAGAAAAGTCCAAGAAGAAAAAAAAAATGAATGATAGTGAAAACCGAGGGACTGAACAACTAGAATGGTACATTGAGTAATATTTATATTTCATCATTAAACTGAACAGATATTTCAGAATGATATTAGACAAGTTATGTTGTTACACATGAATACATGCTCATTGTTAGATATGTTTTCTTAAAGGTTCATAACAGAGGCTCAGAAAAAGACATGGGTTTCCTAATTTTCAAATAGAAGGTTAAAACTTGCTGGTAATTAAGTTGGTTTAGAAGTTAATAAAAAGACAGTGTGAGTGATGATTGCAAAGAGTTACCTTTACTACCTATTTAAAACATTTACTTAATAGTGAATGTGTGCCAGGCATTGTACTTTATCTGCAACAGCTCATTTAGATATTAGAACTACCCCAAGAGGAAAGCACCCATATTTTCTTTTTTTAAAGATGTGGAAACTGAAGATCAGAGAGGTTAAGTAATTTGTTAGAGTCACCTAAGTACTAATAGGGCAAAGACTCAAACTGAGGGCTTTTTTAGTTCAAAGACTGAGGCTTAAGTACTACTTGACAATGCTGTGAAAGCATTACTTAAGGTAATAAGAGATTAAATTTATCAGCATTTATTAATGTAATTTTCAATGAAGGGAAAATTTGTAGCCACAGATGACCATTTTACCAACATTTATAGGTGTGCTACAATTTTGAAAGCACTTCTTGAGGTATTTGAGAGCAATAATATGTATATTTGATAATCTGGGGTTGTTGGGGTTTTTTTTTGCTACTAAAAGAAAAATGATTCTATTTTGGAATGCTAACTCCTGAGTTTAACTCATTTCTTAACCTACATAACCAAAAATTATTTTTACCTCTGCTAACTTGCTTGATTTTGGCATAAAGCCATGCATTGTTTCTTGGACAGTACAATCTCTCTTTTCAAATTGTTATAGGTATTGTTTTTAGTTAATGAATTCCGATTGTATTCCCTCAACTATATATAAAAGAGATGTAAAAGACTCTAAGGAAGATGATTTTGAGTCAATCATGCCAAAGTTACTAATAATAAAAAAATTAAATTTCAAAAGAATAATTGGCCACATAGTGAAAGACAGTGGGCAGGAGCTTGATCCTAGATTACTGGGCCAATTATTACATCATTTTTAAAAGCTCCCTGGGACATCTCAAGAAAAATGTCTGCCACATATTCCACCTAAGCCTTTTTTTTCCCCCCCTAAATTCACAGCTTTTAATACAAAAAGCCTACACCATAGGAGCTGTCAAGTTTCCCATTAGTTGTGTAGTAGACACAAATGATCCAAATTACTGTTCTTGGAGTGCCCTACTATTACCTCATCTGTCACCTTCATCCAGCCTTGCTTTGCTTCTTCTCAGAAGGAAAAAAAATTATTTCGTTTACAAAGTACTGTGGTGTAAGTCCTTCTTATTTTACAGCCAAACATTGCCACCAACAGACAATCTCATAGTTCATTCTTCCATCCTGAAAAGGTGTCATCAGCTCAGTTGTCTGAAGGTGTTCATTTTTAAATCTCCCACCTGTACCCTGGTTCACCTTTCTTTGCTTCCTCATGCAAAATGTCTTGGGCAAAAACATACTGAGCTAGATCTTCAGAGCACAGATGATTTTCTGTTTACCTTTGTCTCACACATATATGGCACTTCAGACATAATGAAGGCTTTTATATAGGAGCCTAATGTAAGCATTAGAACTCTGCTTTTAGTCATATGCAAAAAAAATAGCCTGCTATCTGTCTCCATACACCAGAATTAACTCAAAATGGATCAAAGACCTAAACATAAGACCTGAAACAATAAATTGCATAGAAGAAAGCATAGGTACTGAACTTAGGGATGTTGATCTTGGAGAGGATTTTAAGAATTTGACTTCAAAGACAAGGGAAGTAAAAACAAAAATAAATGAATGAGATTATAGCAAACTAAAAAGCTTCTGCACAGCAAAAGAAACAATCAACAAAACAAAGAGGCAACAACCAAATGGAAGAAGATATCTGCAAACAGCACCTCCGATAAGGGGCTAATATCCAAAATATATAAAGAACTCAACAAAATATATAAAGAACTCTCTCTCCTCTCTCTCTCTCTCTCTCTCTCTCTCTCTCTCTCTCTCTCTATATATATATATATATATATATATATATATATATGCATGCAGAGGGCCTTAACAGACACTTCTCCCAAGGAGACAAATAAATGGCCAAAAGATATATGAAAAAATGCTCAGTTTCACTAGCTATAAGGGAAATACAAATCAAAACCACAATGAGATACCACCACACACCTGTTAGAATGGCTATTATCAACAAAACAATAAGTGTTGGAGAGGCTGTGGAGAAAAAGGAACCTCATACACTGCTGCTGGGAATTTAAATTGGTACAGCCACTATGGAAAACAGTATGGAGGTTCCTCAAAAAATTAAGACTAGAATAACCATACGACCCAGCAATCCCTGTCCTGGGTATCTACCCAAAAAATCTGAAAACATTTATCCATAAAGATATATGTACTCCTATGTTCATTGTAGCATTATTCACAGTGGCCCAGACATGGAAACAACCAAAGTGTCCTTCAATAGATGATTGGATAAAGATATGCTACATATATACAACGTAATATTACTCAGCCATAAGAAAAGATGAAATATTGTCATTTGCGACATCATGTATGGATCTTGAAATTATGCCAAGCGAAATAAGTCAGACAGAAAAAGTCAAGAACCATATGATTTCATTCATATGTGGGATATAAAACTAAAAGCAACAAACAAGACAAACAAGCAAAAACTCATAGACAGACAAAAGTATGGTGGGTACCAAAGAATAAGTGGGGGAGGCAGGACGGTAAAAGAGGGCAAAGGGGAGCAAATATATGGTGATGAAAGGGAACGGATTCTGGGTTCCACAATGAAATATATAGGTTACTATGTATTACAGAATTATACACTTGAAACATATAATGTTATTATCCACTATCACCCCAATAAATTTAATTTTAAAAGTGAGAAAAAATTAAAAACACAGAAAGGCAGAAATTATGGGGGAAAACCCTCTTCTTTCAGTAAGGTATTAATTCAACAAATATTTATTGGTCATCTACTATCGCCAAGCACAGTTCTAGGCACTCGAGATACAGCAGGGAAGAAAACAGGGAAAAAAATCCCACAGCTTCTGAAACTTTCATTTTAGCGGAAAAGCAGACAGGCGTTGAAGGGGATTGGTGAACTGTGGAATACTGGCTTCTACTTTGTGTGAAATAGAAAGCCAGTGGAAAGTCTGGAACAGAGGGCAGTTTTATTTCTCATTTTATAGGTTAGAAAAATAAGCGACTACTCCGCAGTTAAGTGCACCAGTACGCTTTGTACAACTCTGTGGAGAAATTGCCATTTAGGTGCTCAAAAGGGGGTAAAAAATTAACAGGAGGTAGGCGTTGATTTGGGGGTACTAGCCCAGGGATTCCAGGGGGCAGAAATGAAGAGGGATATCGCAAATGAAGATTAATCCAAAAGGAAACAAACTGTTTACACCGAAAAAAAATTTAACACAAACATACCCCAAGAGATACGCCAAGGAGTACTTGGGGCTCCGTTCAGACATTTGTCACCGAAAAGGAAGCCAATGTGGACGAGGCAAACGGTGCGCTAAGCCTACTCTGACGCCTGGAGTGGTGTCCAGGTAAGCGTCCTCGACCGTAACCGAGCCAGCTCCACTCGTGACCACGCCCCTGACCACGCCCCTCCGGCGGCTCACCCGTCCGGGTTGGCCGCGGCGGGGGCGGTGGCCTTGGTGCCCGGAAGTGCAGCTGACGTGTCCCGGCGGCGCTCGGAATTGTGGGCGACTCGGCTAATGGCGTCGGCGAATCTTGGGTGTTTGGGCAGCCAGCGCTGAAGCTTCTAGCCAGGTTGGCTGGTTGCGACCCGTGTGGCTGGGCCCCGCGGCAGCGGGAGGGACCTGCCCGCGTTGTGGGCTCCTCGGCCGGAGCCGGCGGGTCCTAGCGGGGCGGACCGACTGCGGGGGGCGCCTCGGAGAGGAGCCGGGGGAGTTGCGAGAGGCTGCGGGGGGCGCTCGGGCACGCTCCGAGTTAGCAGCTCAGGCCTGGCTGAGTCCCCGCGGAGCCCAACAGGAGGGCTCCGGAAGGGCCAGAAGCTCCAAGGAGGGTGCTACTGTCGCCCCAAGGAGCTGACAGTGCCGGAGTTCGTTTGCGCCGCTCAGAAATTGGCTTTGAAGCTTGGTGGATCATGTCTGGCACCAACAGCCCCGAGGCTGTGAAGAAGCTGCTGGAGAATATGCAGAGCGACCTACGGGCCTTGTCCCTGGAATGCAAGAAGAAATTTCCACCTGTCAAGGAGGTAGGCTTTGGGTGACGTTGGGACAAGGCACGGTGAGCGTGTCTGGTCCTGTTAGACACAGTCCTTCACAGTCGCCCGCCAGCCCTAATTTTCATTTGGCCCTCTTCACCTTTCCAAATTTGCGAGTGGGTGGGTTGTTCCACATAGCACATTTTATAGTTTCCTTTGGAGAGGTTTGAGGGGCATTGATTTCTTCTACTCTCCTGTTCTCCGGAGTTAGGAATGAAGTTCGCGGTGTGAGCCGATTCAGCCTTCTCTGGCCTTTTCAAACTCGAAACTAGCCAAGCCAGAATTGGAAAACTTATTTTTGTTGCTTCTAAAAAGCTAATATCCATCGTTGTGGTGAAATCTATGCACCTCGCGCTTGTAGTATACATCACTCAGTTGGAAGTAGCTTTCCTTCTGGTCATGTTATGCTGCGTAACTCTATCAATCCCATGAAGTATTAATTATCAAGAGACACCTAACTTATGACTAATATTGAAGACTCACAGTAACCATGTTAAACCTTGATATGAGCAATACTGTAGTGGGAGGTTTGTGCTAGCAATACGTATATCTTAACCTCTGTGAGCTTCAGTTTTCTTTCAGATGTAAAATAGGGCTAAAGGGTGGATTTATTAGATTATGATGGGAATGTCGTCAGAGCAAAAAGGGTATTATTAAAGAGATTCAAGTTAATAATATAAACAAATTCTCCAAACGTTTCCCGAATTGAAGTTTT
>NW_017731579.1:2024836-2070201 GCF_001890085.2 Hipposideros armiger
CTTCAGAGGCAATAACCTCTGAAATTTTATGTTTATGTATTTAATGAATAAAAACTTTTGGTCACTTCCTATTTGCAGGCACCACTCTAGAAATAGAGGAGAGGGATTTAATAACTGAGCATGGAAGTGTGATCAGAGTTTGTAATTCTTGAGTTGAGTCTTTATAGGATGAGTAGAAGGTAGCCAACAGAGAAGGTGGTGGTGGTCGGGTCCTTCTAGGTAGAGGAAGTAGCACGCATTTGTATTCCATGTGAAATAAATTTCATGCTGAAGGTGATGGGAAGCCACTGAAACTTTAAGAGAGGGAGCATATGACCAAATTCATATTTAGTAACATTACCATAACAGTATTGGTGGGAACAATTAGCGGGGACTGAGACTGAGGCAAAGAGGGCAGATTTTAAAAGGTGATCATTGCCTGCACTGAGGTAGCAGTAGATGTAGACAGGAAGTTGCTTGCATTGTGGTAGACCTGGATGAAATACAGTATGGATTAAAAAGAGATTTTTCAGGGAAAATTACCAGGGTATAGTGACCTTTTGCATACGTAGAGAGAGAAATCTATGATGCCTCCCTGGTTTCTGGCTTGAGAAACTGAGTGGATCACTAAGAGAAGGAATATAGGAGGAGGCAATGTTTTGGGGAAAAATGAGTAATCATGAATATATCAAGTTTCAGATTTATGTGTGACATCCAAGTGGAACTGACCAGTAGGTATTTGAAAGTGATGGTTTGGTACTTAAGAGGGAGGTGTAGAATTTCAGATTTAGGATTATCAGTTTATCCATGATAGTAGAAGCCATAGGAGTAGGTGAAATGAGCCAGGAAGAGTGTATAAAGGGAGAGTATCAGGGCTAAAGAAGGAACTTTGGGAAACAACAGCACTACGTACGGGGAAGAGACAGCGGGGTGCACTAAGTAAGGATATGGGGAGAAAGGGAATGCTTGCTAGAGTACGGTCCCTGAGAAAGCTGGAGTTTCAAGAGCATACGGGCGTTCATTGGCTTTCAATCTGAGAAGGGACACATTCTCGTCTGCTGGAGGAAGGGAAAAGGAAAAAATGGGTTTGAATGTGATAAATTTGAATCAGGGGCATAGTAGAGAGAGAAAAATGTGGACAGTTTGACCTATGACCTCTGTGTCCTTGGTAAGAAAGGATAGAAGCTTGTTGCTGTAATTAGTGATGAAAGAAGTGATGGGTGGGAAATTTGAGAGGAGCAGTGAATCAGTTTGGAGAAATGGAGGAGAAATTGATTTGGAACACTTAAGAGTCTTGGCAGGAAAAGTGTTTGAAATGATGATGGATTGTGAGATCTAGGTTGGATTCCCAAAGAAGGAAATCCAACAGAACTTTGATTGGAAGAAGATGGAAGGGTTCAGGGACTACTTGCAGCACCAATTTAATCAAAGAGCAGTGGAGTTGGGGAATGAGAGAGCTAGAAGGATAGGGACTGGGACGGTAGCAGGGATATTGGATTTCAGATTGCTAAGCAGTTTAGCACCAGGGATGATGAAGTCCAGGGAGTGGGTGGTAGAAGAGCAAGGGGTATGAATGAAGGTCATTTGAGATGGTCAGAATTAGGTTTTGGGATGGATTTTTTTTTTCTTTTTTAATGAAGTGGAATCAGTAAGGGTGTAAATAATTAAAAAGTGCAAGTAGTCTTCCTGGGCTATGTACTTCAAGTTCCTCTTGCCCATTCAGGCCGGATACAAGTTGGTGGGCAGGGATTTTTTGCCTAAATTAGCAGAGGTCCTGTGGTAGAGTTCCTTATTGTCCAGTGTCTGCTGGCTGGGGCAGTGGGGGGGGAGGGAAGGGGGGCGCAGTAGACCCTTGGTGAAGAGATGCCTTCTACTTACCTGCTTACCATGACAGGATTCTCCCTATAACCAGCTATTGGGGACTGAGGCCCAAGTCAGTTGGTTCTTCTCATTTTCAGCACTTTATGGCAGTGAAGAGTGAGGGCTGGATAATGTTTACATGCAACATTGGGAGCTGTTTTGGTTTAGTATTTTACAATGTACTATAGTTTTTTTTCTCGTTGACGTTGGTCAGAGAAGTTTGCTTATACTACAACCAATTATATTTTCTCTCATAAACATAATAGAATAAATTCATGTTTTATATACTGAAACAAATTAGTTTTCATATTTTATTCAAAAAGACTTGCCAACACTAGTCAGAACAATATGACAAGTGTGGTAAGGCGTTAATCACTTTGGTCAAGACATATAGAATACAATTTTACATAATTCTGTATACAGGCAAGCAGCTTTTTTCATTCTGCTCTTTCTTTTTAAGCTGCTGTTGGCTATTCCAGAAAAAGTAAATTAGACTTCTAAAGTCTCATTAAATTTATTTTCTTGTGGTAAATATTTTAGATGTTAACTTCAGGAGTAATATAAGCAGTAATTTTTCCACTAGGACGTCTAGAAAAATTTTACTAGCTTATTGCAGTATCCTAGGAGCATTTTACAATGAGAATTCTTTAAAAAGCTTTCGATTAGTCTATAACATGTTTTATATATTTATGGACATTAGTACCATTACCACTGAAATTTGTTGTTAAAGTATAAAACATAAGTTGTTTTTTTTTAAGTTTACTATTGTATTTTTACTTTCATGTAGAAAATGAACAGAGAGTAAAGATCAATAAATACATATTTGAGTCAAAAGGAATATATTGATCATCTTCCTAGCACTGTGCTTTGGTAACAGAGAAGAAATAAGACATTATTGCAGGCTTAAAAGAAAAAGGAAGACATACTTCAAAAATGGAATTATTTTCCTTTTTTTCTTTTATATAAGTATAGTTTATTTTCAACCATATACAAAATATTGGGTTTTGCTACTACTTAATAATTTAATAAAAATTTATTAGTGTAAAGCATGACAGGAAATACAGAAATGAATGAGAAACTGCCTTTATCTTCATGAAGTTAACTCATGGTTAAGTAAAACACTGTCTTTTCACTAGGCTAGGAACTTTTTGCATCCATTGACTATTGCAACCTGCCATTTCAGTTTTATGTATGAGGAAAATGCGGTTAAGTATAAGGTAGTAAGTAAAGCTAGAAAGTGGAAGAACAGGGTGTGAATCCATGTGCATCCATCTCTAATGCCTCTCCTTTCCATTATATCATACTGCATATGCCTTTAAAACTTACTTAACTTGTATTTATCATTATTACTATTTGTACGCCTTGTTTCATTGTTTGGTATTATTTTTCCATCTTTCCATCTTGAAATTCTCCCATTTTGACTTGTGTAACACTCTGCTTTCCTAATTCTGCCCTCTCTGTATTCCTCCTCCTTTTCTTTACATATAAGTGTATCCCAAGCTCTGTCTTGTCCTCTCCTTTCTCCATGCTCATCCCCTTACCACTGGCATCCACTCCCATTGCTTCTGGCCGTACCACAATGCTGATGGCCCCTAAATCATCTTCACTAACTCTGCTGTCTTTTTGGAGCTTGGACCTCTGTTTCCAGTTGTGCTTTGAACACATCTACCAGAATATCTTTCACATACTTCAGATAGGACTTCTTGTAATGATTATTCTTAAAACTTGTCCTTTCATCCTATTTCATTTGCTCTGTTAATATTTATCCCCGTTGCTTACCTTAGTCGTAATTAGCTACCTTCTCTCGATTCTCCTTATTCATTGTCAGCTATTCCTCCCAGCTCTGTGATTTCTAACATACCTCCCCTTCTATCTATTTTGTCAGCCATTTTTATAATTCCAGGTTTCAGTCATATGCCTGGTCTTTCATATGCATTAAGGCCACAAAAGACAAACCATTCTTTATGTTATCACCAGATTAACACAGTCAAACAGCTAAAGAACCCTCAGTGGCTACTCTGCACTTATAGAACTCCTTGGCATAGAAGAATTTGAGACCCTCTTGATCTTCCCAACCTTCCTTTCTAGCTTCATCACCATCAGCTTTTTCTTATATGCTTTTATACTTCAGCTAAGTTGCATTACCTGATATTTATTTTCCAAATATGCCATAGTGCTGTCCTCTTCCATGCTACAGCTTCTGAGGTTCCTTGGCTGGTCTAGAATCACCTGCTTGCATCTTTTTAAAATTAAGATCTTACCTTTTGTTTAATCCCACTTAAATAGTTGCTCACTATTTGTTTCATGAATGAACCAACTTTACAGATTATTTTCTAATTTCCTTCCTCATTCCTTCGTTGATTTGGTCATGAAATAATTTTTGAATACCCACTGTGTGCCATGTACTAATGCTAGCTAGTTTCTGGAGCAAAAACAGCTCCTGCCCCAGATTTTCAAGCTAGTTAGTATGCTTACCTCTGCTTTCTCCACTTTCATTTATGCTTATTTTATGTTATTTCCTTATAACTCTTATATTCACCTTCTGTTATAGCTATTTTAGTATTTTTTTTTCTTTGCTAAATAGTGCCTTATGGGTCAGTTTTGCATCTTGTTTATCCTGCTGTCCACCATAGTGCAAAGCATTTGTATATCTAGCAGGTGCTAAATAGATACTTGTCAGAGATTAAACTTTTTAAAAAGGAAAGAAAAGGGATACTGTGTATGTACAGGCATACACTATATATACACATAGCTGTCCACATGTAATCTGGATTTCAATCTTTATTTAATATAAGACTTTTTTTTTTTAAGATTTTATTGGGGAATTCAGGGAGGGGAACAGACAAGTTGCCATCCTTTTGTTCTTCAGTCTAGTTGTAGAGGACGTCGCTTTACTGACCCATGTTGGTATTATTATTGCGTTCTTCCCGGGTGAGGCAGTCGCTTGCCAGCCACTGGATGGACGCTCATGTCAGCTCATGTCAGTTCATGGCAGCTGCCGGCTGCTCACACCAGCTGCCAGCCACTCACGGTAGCTCATGGCAGCCCACTGCAGCCTATGCCGTTGCTGGCGACTCACAGCAGCCCAGCTCCAGGTGAGCTGTTGTTCACCATCTTAGCTGTAAAGGGCGCAGCATCACTGGCCCGCATGTGGGATCTGAACCGGGGCCCTGCTGCTCAGAGCTGGTGTCCCAGGCCAACTCCTAACCAACACGCCACTCGGCCGGCCCTAAGAAATTTTTTTTGTTGTTGATTCCTAGAAGCTAGATGGTTTTTTTGTCCAGTTGTTTTGAATAGGATGCCATATAGATATATATTTTTCAAAGTTTTGGGATTGTAGATTAATTGCATTTTACAGAAGAAAGTCTTATTGGTTTCAATGTAGTAATTGTTTTATGAGCATATTGTCCTCTAGGGAGTGTTCTAGATCTATTAAGTATTCCCTAGTGGGGACTTGACTTTGGGTCTTTTGATTTTACCTGCCATCTAAAATCATCACACTTCAGGCAGCTTCATACTTCCCTGGTGTCACATGAGTACATTTTGCTAAGTTGCCATTAACTTGAATTTTATATTTCTCCTTTAGCTCTTGTTTCATGCTGTGTCCTATGAATAATTAATTTGGTCCTTTGGTAAATGTATTCTAATTTTGAGGCTCTACTCTCATAGATGTTGTGAAAAATGCATGTTTTTAAAAACATGGAACATAGGAGCTTTGGTGAAAGGAAGCAGCATTTATTATTTTTAAAATAAAGTTGTACATAGTTTTAATAGTACACATTTGTTACTTCCCTTCCTAGCATCCATTTCCTCTTGCTTCCTTCAGTGGTAGGCTGCATTCTTCCTTCATTTTCATCCCTTTGAATTTAGATGCATTCATCTCATTCCTTGCTCCAGGGTTTAATCCCTGACTACTCTCACCTTCATTTCTGCCCAGGTCACATAATGCCAGTGAGTGCTCCTGGAAAAGGAAAGTTTCTTCTTCCTTCCTCAGGAACTACTGAGAGAGACCCTTTCTCTCTGCCTAGATAGTGTCATATAAAATTGTGATGTATAGAATGGCTGCAACTATATTTATTGCCAAGATTGGAAGCAGTCTGAGGATGAACCTACCCATGGAACAGGAGACAACCAAGAGAATGGCAGAGATTGAAACTGCAGCCCTGATGTCACTGTGAATCTCTTGATCAGCTTTCTTCTGGATTTTTCAATTAGTGGGCAGTAACAGCTCTCCCTCTATTTAGAACTTTCCATTTGTTTGTTTAGAAATATTTATTTTGTGGCTACTGTATGCTACACACTGATAGGCATTAGTAATATGGTGAGATGAATGAAATACGTTTCTTACCCTCATGGGGCTTCCAGATAGAATGGAGGAACAGATTTGTAATGAGGTAAATGGGATAAAGAGTTACCAGAGACAAACCATAGCGAGCTTTTTGATAGTTGCCGTAGAAAAAAGCGATGGAGGACGTGGTTCCTGTTACTGCTTATGGAACTATAAGAGCGCCATGTCAGAGGAACCCGCACCGTAAGCCCACAGCTATCTCATGTTGTTAGCAGTGGTTTAATTTCAGCCAAGCTTTATTTTTCACATTAAATTAGTGTTGATTTGGGTTTGTATTTAATTCATGAATTTGTTGGCTTTATAATTTAAGAGCTATAAAAATAAGGAGTCTATTTTTAATTTTATTTATACACAAATTTGTCAGTGATTGGGTAGGTCCATGAAATTTTTTTCTTCTTAAAAGGTATCCTTTACTCAGTTTTGAGAAACACTGGTAGGGGTGGGTACCTGGGAACCATGGAAGAATTGAGACAATGGATGGATAGAGGACAAGATAGTAAGCAGAGAAATCTCTTAGTTTAGGTTGATAATGAGAAGTTTGAAGGTGTAGAAGTGGAATTTGAGAAGAAAAAGAATACAAGATACGTTCACTACATATCCTTTGTGGCTTATTAGATTTGCGGGGTGAGGGAGAACCCCGAGAAGTCTCGCCGGTGACTGGATGGATGCTGTAGCTACTCAGAAAAAAAATGGAGACTATAGGAGGGGCTGAGGTGAGAGTTGGGGTGTGTATGTTTGTGAGATGACAACATCTGATTTGAATGTCTTGAATTTAAGGTGTCTTTTAAACATCTAGGTTAAAAAGTCCTATAGTTTAGGAGACAGGTAAGGAAAAGGAACATAATTTAGGAGTCTTCAGCTTTTAGAAAGTACTTGAAACCATGGAATTATGAGATTGCCCAGGAAGATTTTATTGAGTGAGAATTGAGGCCAGGGATATTGTAGGTGGTCTTGGAAGAGGAGTCCACATTCTCTCCTGTCTTTGCTTTTCTGTGCCACTAGCCCTCATATTCAGAATCCCTGGTGAGTGTGTATTTGGGAAGCAAAGAATATTGAGAAAGAGAAAAAATAATCCTCGAGAGAGATACATTTTAAGAGTAACAAGTATTAAACTCTGCAGTGTATTTAAGACTTTTGGTTTTCTTTCCCAACTCACTATTGCCCTCAGTAATAGAGATATTAGACTATTGACCTTAACCTGTATCATTTCCATCCAAGTGTGCAGATCTGGCACTTTTTTTTCCCCCCATGAGGGCCAATTCAGGAAAAGATAACAATGTTTACGATTGTGTAGTTCCTGTATGGATATACAAGGTATCTGATCAGAGTAGGGGATATTTTAAAGCAAGAAGTTAAAGATCCTTCTTCACACAAACAATCCTTGACAAACAGAAGGATGTGAGTCTGAGTACTTCATTTGTACAGGATACTCTTGAAGATGTGAGCTATGGACTTGAAGATGTGGTTAGGGGGACCCTAATATACAGTTGTTATCAATAAACATCAATAGTGAAACTGGGCAACACAAGGTGCCATGAGGAGAACAAGACGTTACAATGTCAAATTTTGACAATCAAAACTTTGATTTAAAAAATGAGGAGTTATGAAATAGGTCTAATTACATTAAGGCAACAAGTAGTCCTTTGGAGATTTCTTGAGTTTAGGAATAAAAATGCCAGTTATATATCTTTTAAAACATTTACTACTTTGGAACTACTAAAAAAACAACCCAATTCTTTTACCCTTTCCTTATTGTGTGTATGTGTAAAAATATTTGTTAAACATATTTTATACTTATTTACAACTTCATTTATTTATGTTTATTTATGACACATACATGAGTCCACTCTTATTTATCTTGGTAAATAAACAAGTGTGGAAATCAACAAAGTAGTGTCTGGCAAATTTAACATCCTTTACTGACACCTAGCATGCTACAGGACTGATTATGGAAACTTAGGATTTGGAAAGGTCAGACTGACTAGAATTCAGAAAGTCAAGTCCAATTACATTGTTATTTATGATGATTCAGTTTGATCAATATCTGTTGACTGAATCAGAATGAAATATTGAATTTAAGCATATGCAGGATATACAGGGCAATAGTGAGGAGGGGAGAGGTTTAATATTTGAAAATGTTGGTCGCAGAAATCTCAGTGACCACAGATTAATTTCAACTGGCCCAGTAAGAAATTTATCCAAGAGAGTTTGAGATGGAGTGTGTGAGTAGACTAAAGTATACATAATAACTTCAGTGTTCTTTAACTTTTATAGTAGTAAATTTGCTGTGGTTTGTACATCTTCAAAGTATATCCAGAACTTGACCACTTCTTATCTCAATCACTGTCACTTTGGGCCTATCTACCATCATCTCTTGCTTATAACAGCATCCTAAATATTGCTGCATTTTGGAATCACCTGAAAACTTTTAAAAACACTGATGTCTGGCTCCCATCGGCAGTCATTCTGATTTAATTGGAATGGGTTGCAACCTGGGCATCAGGATTTTTTTTAAGTTTCTGGTGCGTCTAATATGCACTGCCCCAAATAATCAGCAAATCCATAGACTTTTCCTAAAGTAGACCCTTTATTTTTATTCTTATTTCTTTTAAATAGTCCCTTTATTTTTACTATAGTTTTCTGCTAGTAGCCATGTTCATTTAATTTGGAACATTTCTATTTCTTCAAGTTAGTTAAGTCCGAAGTGTATCCATTAGGCATCTTAGTTGTGAGCAATGAGAGCTAACTCTGGCTGGTTTAAGCAGAAATGACATTTACTGATAGAATATTGAGCGGCTCACAGAATTTGTAGAAGGCTGGATGGAGCCAGCCTTAGGAAAAGTACAGGAACAGAGAGAGGCTAAACAGCTAGACCCACAGCACAGCTCGTGCCAGTGACACAGTCCTGCTGTCTGCTGAACAGTAACTGGGGGCATGAAATTGCACTACTGGTTGTGCTGGTCACTTCCTGCCACCAATCATTCTGCTGCTGTCACTGCCCTTGGAAAGGACATGTTGCCTCCACTGTGCCTGTCATCACAAAGAATTCTTTCTCTTGTCTTTGCTTTTCTGTGCCACTAGCCTCCATATTCAAATTCCCTGGGAGGTATGTATTTGGATAAGCGTAGGCTTCCAGGGCATGTGGGAAAGCAAGTATGTCTCTGGCATTTTCAATTTTTAGTAGTGGAAGATTGGCTCTGTCTTGCATCAGAACTCATGAGGTTGGAAATTCTCCAAACACAAGCAAGGGCTTCACATGGTTGGAAGCCAACAAAATGACAGAGGTGTACTCCACATAGCATAGCCAACAATGTGTTATTTATTTTATGTATTAATTCACTGGTACTCAAACTAAGAACCCATAAGGACACTGGTGTTTTTCCACAATTATTTTTAAACATTTAGAGCCTGGTCCCTTAGCAAACAGTAAGAGATACCAAAATAAATGAGCAAGTAGCAAGCAAACTAATAGGGAAACTTGGACATATTACTTATAAGTATTTATGTATTATTTTTGGAGGTGTGGAGACCAGTATAAATATAAAATAGGTATATTTATTGATAGTGAAAATGTTCTGAGTTTCTATGATGGAAGTTATCAGTATTATATGGTGACATTGTCTAATAGAAATATAGTGTGGGACACAAATGTAATCCATAAATGTAATTTTAAATTGCATTAAAAAAGTAAAAAGAAACAGACATTTAATTTTAATAATGTATATTATTTAATCTGGTATGTTCAAAATAGCACTTCAACATTTATTCAATATAAATATTTAAGGGCTAGTTTACTTTTTTTTCATGCTATGTCTTCAAAGTCTAGTGTGTATTTTAAATTTAGAGTACAGTTCAATTCAGACTAGTCACATATAAAGCGCTTAATAGCAACATGTAGTCAGTGGCTACCATATTAAACAGCAGTTTTGTGGCATTGTATAAAATGCTGTGTGGCTTCCAAGTACTGCCAGCTAACTATACTTATAATGAAGTATTTTAGACACCTTATGAAAACCGAATGGGTGTTTAAATAATGTAACCTAAAAGTAATAACAAGTGCTTGATTATCCATTCTCTTCTAATCCAAAACAGTTTTACATGATTTTGCAGTGTTTTACTTTTTTGTTTTGTTTTATGGTGGGAATGGGGATGTGAAATGGGGAAGAGAAACCTAATTTTTTTCATTAGACTTTGTTTTTGTTTATTATTTTTTATTTTCTGAACATTTAAATTTGTGAGGGTTTGGAGTATTCTAGATGCACCTTAAGGCAGAGAAAGGCAACATGCTCTAGTGCAGAGCTTGCATGTGAATAATTAAATTCATCATATTTTATTAGATTTATTGTATATGTCCTGACTAGACTTGAGGATCTGAAGTTTTGAAAATAAAAACGATAACAGTGACTGACTCTGTGCTTGAGATTTTATCTATCATATATGACTTCTTTACCCTAAATAATTCATGTTGATAATAAGTCTTGTATTCTAATTATTTTTATTCTTGCAGGCTGCTGAATCAGGAATAATTAAAGTTAAAACAATAGCTGCACGAAACACCGAAATTTTGGCAGGTAATTTTTTGCATTAAAAATTCAACAATTAATGAAAATTTGACTTAATAGAAGTAGAATCTTAAGGAAAAAAAAAAAGCAACATAATTTTCTGTAGCATAAAGTCCCTAACTTATGAACAAACTGGGTTTCCAGAGATGAATGCTATAAAATTCTCTGAAATCAAAAAGCATAAAACTACTAACTCCTGAAAGGCAAGGATTTTTCTTACTCATCTTTGCATTCTCTTCCACCTTTTGCCAATCACCTAAGACACACTTTACCCATAATAGGCATTCAGTTAATATTTGTTGTGTTGAATTGAATGGAAGAATGGTTCTCAGTCTACCGTCCATAATCTATTTTATCTTTAATATAATACAAACAAGTTATGTAGTTTTATAAATTTAGTGGTATCATATGTGTTTTGAGTCCTGGGGCTCACACAATATGGCCATGAAGAAAGAATGGGAATGGGGTGGAGAAAAGAAAACAAGTGTTTTCTTACATTCTCTTGATTGAACCTGGTTTTTGAGGACAAATTTTTAAGAGTTTCTCTTTGGCACCATTTTGATAATCAGCCTACTTCTTCCTTTTCTTTGGTGTCTTTGTGTTCTTGCCTCAATAATGAACATGGAAAGAAGAAAACTGGCATTTTTTGAGAACTTGTTACATGTTAGGCATTTATTCCACTCTATTTTATTAAGACAGTGTGGGGAACTATTATTCTTATTTTATAGTAGAGCAAGTTGAGATGCAAAGAGATGAAGTTACTTGCCTAAGGTCATGTGATATAAGTGGTGGAACTGGATTCAAATCTAGGGCTGTTCAGAGCCTATGTTCTTCCTCCTGCAGTGTGCTGCCATGGTATTGCGAGGCGAGGCATCAATACCAGCTGCTCTCTCCCCAGTGTTTATACCTAACCATTGCTCACTTCTCTGGTCCTTCAATCTGCATTTCCAGTTCCAGTAGTGCTATTGGTCTCAGCTAGTTAGAGGACAAAAGCAGCCCTATTAAATTCATTTACATAAGGTCCAAACACTAGTAAAGAATCTCTTGAACTCTCATAAATCTCTTATATTTTTAAAAAAGGATACCAATAAACCCTACCTGGTGGAATTTCAGAGTATTACAAAATAAAATGAAGACTTTGGGGAGCAGTTTAAGGGTGAGAGAGGAGAGTGGGTTTCACTTATGCTTGCCAGCTTTGCTGAAAATTTGCCCTCAGGGTTAGCTCTCCTAAGTTACATCTGTTTCTCACATCTCTGATTTTCAATATTCTGTCAAAACACCAAATAGCTTTATAACATTATTCACATCACTGAATAATGCTCTGTGTGCATGTTGAGAACGGGTAAGCAAAAGTGATGTTACCAGTAAGGGGATAGGTATGTAGAACTGGATTGGGAGGGTGGGCACGTGGGTTATGGAAATGCACGTTAGGTGGATTAGTTACTATAAGGAAGTTAATGTTTAAAGATAAATTATGACCTAGATGTTTTTTAAGTTGGAAACATCATCAGCCAATCATATTAGAATATCACTGCAAATATTTACTTTTGCTACTGTAATTGCCAACATCATGGTAAGTCCCTAATTATTCTCCAATGATAGGAATTTTCTCTGAGTCTGGAGTTGATGGAAGATATTTTTCAAAGACTGATTTCTTCAGAGGATCACTGTTCAGAGTTGTACACCAAGTAAAATGTCTAATTAGTTAATCTTAAGGATGAGTAAGAAAAATTTTGTCTCAGTCAGTATGAATTTAATATATGGGTGGGCTGTTAATTTCTTTTTTATTCAATTAGCTTTATTCAGGTCAAGGTAGAACAAATCTTTATGCACACACAGTTGTGCATGCTTTAATATCCATAGTATCCAAAGCCATGTATTCAGAAGTTATATCAGCATTTAAACTTTATCCTGGTATTTTTTGCTAATTATTTATAACTATTGTTACCTCAAAATTTATGGATTTTAGACCATTGTCATCTTGAAAATCAAAGGCTCTGAACAACAAAGAGAGTTTAAATTTGTCAGTATATAGTTTCTAAACTACTTAAATAATGCAAAGTGCAATTCAGAATACATTTAATACTGAGAAAAATATTTAGTTGACTTTTTTTTATTTTCTCAGAAGTATTTACTTCTCTATAGTGCTAGAGACTGTAGGTTATTATTTTTGTAATGGGTGTTAAATATATGATACAATTGAGGAGTCTCAAATGAGATGAGAATTTGAATCCTCAGATATCCGGCATATTCAGAAAATATAGAGGATTGCTATAAAAATCGGAATCCTTAATTAGGTTATTATTTTTGTAATGGGTGTTAAATATATGATACAATTGAGGAGTCTCAAATGAGATGAGAATTTGAATCCTCAGATATCCGGCATATTCAGAAAATATAGAGGATTGCTATAAAAATCGGAATCCTTAATTAGGATCAGTCTGATCAATGATACTCAGCATAAATTTCTAGCCAATTGTAGTTTTCCTAGACTTATTTTCCAAAGGAAGGTTATTTACATTGCAAAATAAATCTTTGCTTTACATCTCCCCTTCTTTTAAGCATCCTCCTTTAATGTTTATTTTTCTTTGTTTTCACTGCTGTCATGAATGCTGACATAAGTGGGAATGCTATGCCAGGTAATGTCAGCATTGATTCAAATATACAGATCATTATCTCAAAATTTCCTTTTTCTTTAAAGATAAAGCTCTGTGAATGAGAGATAACAACATAAAGTTTTTCATTTGTAAGGCCAAATGCCTTAATCTTACATTTGACTACTGTATAGTACAAATTGTTTTTATAATCCAAGCTTACAACATACTTGAAATTAACTGAGAAGACTTGTGTCATACAAAAATTACATAAACAGAGAATCTGCTTTTTTGAATAAATATTTGAAACAAGGAAATCAATGAGGTTGTGATATCTTTTAAAATTGTATATTTACACCATACTCAAAGCCATAATAATTACTTCTACTTATGGCTGCTTTTAGCTACTGTCAGTATACATATAGAAATTTTTCATAGGTAATCATTATGTATGATTTATGTTCTTCTTTTATCACACAGTTTCCCTCACCTTTTTCATGTCTACATGGTCTTATTACTGAAAGGTCTCTAAGTAATTTGAGTATATACTTTGGAATTTTTTCTGACATTAAAAGGTAAATTATTGGCTGACTTTAATTAGAATATTCTATCTTATCAATACATATACTTGTGATATTTTATAAATAGATAGAATATATCATACAACATATTCTTAGTAAGGGAGTAATGATGTACGATTCACCAGGGGAGATACAAAGATGGTTAATGTAATTCACCTACAATCTATATGGAAATACAAGAAATATACTTGAACAGTTTGTGCCATTCATGCTATTTAGCTTACCTGCTTTTTGAAGTCCTTTGCCAGAAATGTTCCCTTCCTGACAACGTACTTCCTTGAGGTCAGGATCAATATCTTATTCTTCTTTATGTTACTAATCGTTAGTACATTACATGTGAAGTATAATAGTGTACCCTCATTGAATGTTGGCTACTACATCAGTCACTCCAAAAAAGCAAATAAATCTCTTAGTGCTGCCTCTAGTATGCTTCTCTACCTCTCTTTAATTTTACATGTTATGATTAGTTCATGTCAGCCAGATAACAGATGAGACAGACCCTAAACAGAGAATTTTAATACTATGTGGTAAATGCCGAGAAGAAAGTATAGACAAGCTTGTTATGAGAGCATAGGGAAGGCATCTAACAGGCAAATGACTTCTCATTTTAACTGGCATATCTTTTTAATGTTGAACAGTTTTCTCTGAATATATTTTTTACTTTACATTTATTTCTTTGAGTTTTTGTGTCTTCCTTATCACATTGTTTGAGCTGTTTACGTAGCAAAAACTTCCATCGTGTATATATATCACATTTTCTACAAGCCATTTACCTTTTAATTTTTCATCTTGATGCTTTTTATTTTTACGTAGTTTAAATTTTCTGGTTTTTTCCACTCCACTTAGGAAGTGCTTCTCTTTCCACATAATTGATAGTCATTTTTTATTTTCTGACAGTTTTTCCATGGTTTAATTTTTTCTTAATATATGGGATGATGCTGGTTCTTAGATTTTATTTTATTTTGTAAAATTACTAGCCAATTGTACCAACATCATTGTTGAATAATTCTTCTTTATCCTAATCCTTTAATATGAAATTGCCCATACTTTTATTTGTCCTTCAGTTCTCGAATTATTTAAATCATTTTTAGATCTTTTGAACCATTAAAAAATTTTAAAATATTGTTAGGAGTATCAGTTTTTCCCATAAGTAGATTTTAAGGGTTTTGAGGATAACAATTGTGTCTACATCACATTTTATTTTTTTCACAAGAATTATAATTTGTTATTTAATGACCATTAAAATTTATCATGATACAACTTTTATTAACCCCTAAGAATGTGATTCATAGTGGGGTATCCTAGTTTAATTCTTTTTTTCCAGGATAAAAACTGCAATCATGCAGTGAAACTGCTCAGAGCAAGGAAACCCCTGGGATATGGGGACCTGCTGGACCTTGTTCAGGTGTGTGGCAGTGCGTTGTTCGACCTCACGGTTACAAATTTGGAAGTGACATCTATTTAACAAACACAGTGTTTTCTATTAAAGGAATTATGTTTATTAAGGGACTTCGATAGAAAATAAACTTTTACTTTTGTTTTTTTACCCACAAAGCTGTCTTTATATTTTAATGGAAATTTAAGTAGAAAATTTTGATTAAGAGTTGACCTTTTCTTCTTTTTTTCCTGGAATGATAAAAAAAAAAGTATGTTTTTATATTGTTGTACAGCCTTTTCTTTTCTTCAGTGTAATTTTGAGAATCTAAACCCATAAGGAGGTTTTTATATAACCTATGCTTAAAAGCATGTCATTAAAATTACTGTATATAAAAGGAGAGCAGTTATCTCTCAAACAGAAGAGCAAGATAAATTTCTGCTTCCTAGAACAACTATCACTTTTAAAAGAAGGAAAAAAAATCAGTAACTTTTTTTCCCCTGTGATCTTTATCTTACTGCACTATGATCTGGATATGGCGGATACGTTTTTGTTTTTCACACTATGTTTCAAAAGACAGAACAGATTAATAAATAGTTAATAAAATTTAAAAAATTTTTTTATTGACCATCTATTCTGGATAACAAAGAAACTTCCTTTTTGGCCATTATATTCTCATATAAAGTGGGAGAAAAAAAGTGAAAAGGAGATGAGCGATAGATGTTTGATTCCTTTGAGTTACATTAAAATGAAGTTTTTAAAAATTATTTTTATTGCTACGTTAAGTTTATCTCAGTTTGATAGACCTGGATAACTGTGACTGACATGTATATAACATTTCACTATAACTCTCCCTATTTTATTCTTTCTAAGATGCGTAGTTTTTTCACATTTTAACATTCCCCAAATAGGAATTCATCTGATACTGGATGACATCTTAGAATCCTGTGGGCCAGGTAGTTGTAGTTAGTTGTCTTTTTCAGTGCATGTATGAACTTTTTCATATTTGTTCATATTATTATCCCATCAGTAGAGTTACATGCATTGTTGATATCACGTAAGTTTAAGTGCAATTTAAAATGTCACCTTAGTTGTTGTGCAGAATCCATTAGCATCTCATGGTAAGCTCAAAAAAGCACCAACATCAAAACATGCAGAATGGGTTTCATTGCTTTAGAAGATCTCAGAGACAAAGGTGAAATACTCTCACACGAAATGAGGTACCTCCAATGCTCTTGAAGGCTTAGAGTATGAAATTGTGAGGAAAAATTTCAAGTAATTAGTGAACATTGTATCATAGTTTAATTGGCACTGATTTTCTTTCTGTGTGATATTATGGGCGTGTCTTAAAAATCATTGTCATCAGAGACTATGAAAGCACATTGTGTTTCCTTCTGTGAAGACATGATCCCTTTCCTTCATTTATCTGAAGACTTCAGGCAGACTTTAAAGTGCAGATCATTGCTTCCTCTGAAATACTTTTAACCCTTTTTACTTCTGTTTGTATCATGCTGTGTATTTTAAAAAGTTGTGGGAAGAATAGTGAATCAGATTTGAAGACATACCGGGGGTGCCAAAAAAAAAGTATACGCATTTAAAGAGATGCTATCTTAAAATGTGTATGCATTTTTTTGTATTTCCAAATTCTGTCTGCACCACCTACTTGTCACTTGGGCCAAATCATGCCCTATAAACTCTATATGATTACTATGATACTCAAATGAGAAGTGCATGTTAACATCATAAAAATTATAAATGCAACTCGTTACTATTGAAATCTTTTATTTACCTGAACAACATTTAACAATTACAAACGCCCAGCAGGGTTAGGGGTAGCCCACATTCTGGCAGTATTGAATATTGCAGGATATTTACTACTTGAGAATAGTATTTTTAGAGCTTTAGTATCATCTTTTAGTCATTCATATAAATGTTTTGAAACATTGCTATAGAAAATTTATGTCTCTGGCTTTGAATCAAAACCTTTATGCACGAGAAAGCAAGGAAATAAGGCAAGGGAGCCCTTTGGGAATCTGTTCTTTGCCATCTCTTAGCTGTGCTAACTCACTAATTTATGCTGATGTACTGAGGGACTTTGCAGAGCATGCTGTAGAAAGTTGTAGTCTTTATTTGCCATACCGTAAAGGGAACTTTGGGAGCAGGAAGGTGGAGATTTAAATGATAAAATTAATGTTAACATTGGTTTTATACTTTTAATGGTGATTCTGGATACCTTTCTCACAATCTCTTTTGAAAAACATGTTGAAACTCAGATTTGTATGTCTTTATTATAAATCTTAACCGCAAAAAATAGTTGATGGACATAGTACGTACCTTTAAAGCATATACCAAACGCGTAAGTTTAATGCGCTCTTGGTTCAGAATTCCATGTTTTTATTAAATTCCTCAAGGATGACAAGCCAGTTTTATTCTTATTCATCTTTGTATAGGCGTTCAGTATGTATTGACTTAATTTCATTTTGTCATATACAATTCAGTTTGTGCATTTTCTAACCTTTTACATTTTTTTGCCACTTTAAAACTTCTGAAAGAATTGGTTTCGTAAAAGGAGTTAAATTAAAATTTAGAATTACAGCATGTACATCCAATTAATTTAAAGCAAAGCTTCAGTAATGAAAGGAGTAATGTTTTTAATGAGTTTATTTCTTGAAGAAGAAATTATGGCTATGTAAATTCAGAGCATATAAATAAACTTATAGGGAGTTTCTGAACATTCAGAAGCATGGTGGGGATGATGTGTATACTATTTTAAATTACTTTTTCTGCTCTAGAGTATGAATTTTTATTCATGTTTTTTCTTCAGCACTACTGAAGAAATAGCATGCTTCTCTGAGGCAGGATAGAACTTCTGAGAGGTTGACCTTAAAGAGTTTATAGTAGAAGAAGGAGAAGAACCAAAGGACAGCATGTCAGGAAACAGGCATGGCAAAGCTGTAGTGAAGGGACAGTTTAGATACAGAGCCTATAGCATTTATTTGAAGTATTTTAACTCTTATACTTGATTTTAATTTGGAGTTTATTTTACATAAAGTGGTTTTAATTAAATTGTCATTACTGGTTCTAATTATATAAAAATGTGTTGCTGTTTATGAATTAGATTTGATAATTTATTTTATATGTTTTCTAAACAAAGCATTGAAAGAGAACAGCTCGGAAGTTGTCCAGCCTTTTCTCATGGGTTGTGGAACCAAGGAGCCGAAGATCACTCAGCTATGTTTGGCCGCCATTCAGAGACTCATGTCACATGAAGTTGTGTCTGAGGTAATGTGAAGATTTTATCTGAACTGGGCACCTTAGAATCAAATCAGGAATTTTCATAAGGGGAGAATGAAACATACCTGATGTTTAATGTAAAAGTTTTATGAATAGCAATGTCCTTGAAGGACATGGATTAATTTTAAAAGATTAACAAATTTTATCATTATTAAACACTCATAAGTAAAGAATGAAATGAAGCGCATTTTGTCAAGTCATTTATAATTTAAGTAGTCATGGTTCAGTAATATAACAATTTTGAGAACCCAGCAAACATTCAATATCACTGAAGAGAATATAAATCATAAATATTTTTTAAAAAGTAGGAGGGAAAAATCATGACTGTTTCCTAGATTATCTGAAGTGATAATTTGTTGTTCATTAACTTGAGTATATTGTTCATATCTAATCTTACAATATTAAAACAAGGAAAAACATTTCACCACTATGAATCTGCACCCTTGTATCAAATGTAATGGTGTTAACCTTAACGTTGTACTCCATAAGCTGCTTTAATAGAAGTGGTAAATTCTTCTGCCTTTAGTATAGCATTCTAAACAAGTCAGACTTGAGTTTATAGATATGTTGTTAATTTAAGTTGCATTTTGGTTTTTCTATAACATATTGTAGATGGAATAATATATAAGAAACAGCAGACTCATAGTTTACATATGTCCATATTCATCAGTGTCCAGATGAAAGGTACCCATATTATTGTAGACATGAGCTTTAATTTTAACTAGGTATTTCAGAACTATATGCTGCTATTTGCAAATACTCAAATGGTATATTATATTTTAAAGAAATTAATTTTTTTGAGAAGAAAATTAATTAGTTGTAAGTCTCAAATTGGTTGAGAGACATGTGTTTAAATCTGTATATCTAGAAACATGGGTCTTATTGTGATCAAGAAATTTTCCCCAGGTAAGGTAATAGTTGTATACTGTTTCTTATTTAGGAACTTAAACACTTATATTTTATTTGTTGACAATAATTAAAATAATTATTTTACAGACTGCAGCTGGAAATATAATTAACATGCTTTGGCAGCTAATGGAAAATAGTCTTGAAGAACTTAAGCTACTTCAAACAGTTCTTGTTCTTTTAACAACCAATACAGTAGTTCATGACGAGGCACTCTCCAAGGTAGGAAACCTGTTTGGCAAAGTTCGTAAGTGCTTTGAGACAGTATTTGAATAAGCTGGCTGAAAGAGAAAAGCCTGGTACTGTTAGAACCTAAAGCAACTTCCTTGTAGCTATTGTGATAATGGACCTTGCATGGTGCCTTGTTTTTCCTAGATTAGAGTTGAAATCAGGTTAGGGTGATTAACCAAAGCTCTTTGGGAATACTGACAGTCTTAGTTATGAATAGGAAAGGGGAAAAGACGAGTAGCAGAGGAATAAAAATAGGGGAGGAGGAGAGTGAGAGAAAAATGTATTTTGAGGTGTCAGTGTTCTCCACAGTTGCCTTGGGTATTCCCTCTCGTAGCTCTCCATTATCCGCTTCTAAAAATAATCTCACATGTTTATGATACGTAAGCCAGATAGTTTAATTTAAAACTGTCCCTTATGTAGCTGGAAAAGTGTCCTTTTCGCATTTATACTATAAAGCTGCATGTATGATACCAATTTCTTATTTCTAACTACTCCCACTCTCTTTGGACTATATAACAGTTGTTCAATTATTTATTTCACTCTTTAAATTTTTTTTAAAGTTATGATATATTTCTAAAGAACATAAAGTACACAGAGTAATATAAAGAGCAGTCTTTAATTAATGGTTTATTGTTTAATGAATTTGTTGGACTTTTACTAATAGTTCTAATATAATTTGTGTACCTTTATGGATGGATGGCTTATAAAGTAGAAAAGTATACTGTCAGATTAAGCTATGTAAACTATCTCTAGAGAGTATGCTATCTTTGCTACTTATTCCTTTGATGTTCTTAGGTCATAATGAAATTTTACTTAATTGCAAATAGTTTATTCTTTTTAAGCCCTTGCCTGCTTTATAAAATATTTTATTTATTTTTATATATACTTTTGTTGTATATAGTTCCTCTTGGTTTCTAGCTATCAAATTATTGTTCTGATATATATGTATTTAAAATTTTATAAAATATTAACATTTGACCTACCAAAGTAATAAGAACTCATTGTAGTTTTATAAATAAATATAGGATTTATTTTAGCATTTATGTTGGTTAATTTAGAAATATATTTTGGGATAAAAAATGAAGTATAAAGAAATAATGCAAAATTGAGTAATACGAAAGCTTCTATATAGTATGTATCTTTCCTTTATGTTGAAATTTAAAGAGTAGTTGTGGTATCAGAGGCTTGTTTCCTTAAAAACCTGTAATATGATTAATATGATAAGGTACAGAATTTAAATTACCATTATGTTTTTCTTCAAGAATGGCTTCTTTTAAAACTGTAAAACTTCTAGAACACGTAGGAGAAAAATCTACCTTGGGGTAGACAAAGATTTCTTAGGGCACAAAATCCATGAATTATGTATAAAAGGAGCCACAGAATGGGGGAAAATTTTCACAACTATCTGACAAAGGACATTTATCTAGAGTTTATAAAAATCCTTACAACTCATTCATAAAACAAACAACCCAATAAAAAAATGGACAAATGATTTCAACAAACGCTTCACAAAATAAGGTATTCAAATGGCTAATGAATATATGGAAATTGGCTCAGCCTCAGTAGGTATCAGGGAAATGCAAATTAAAACTGCAAGGAGATATCATTACATATCCATTAGAATAGCTAAAATTTTAAAGGACTGACCAAATCAAGTGTTGTTGAGAATGTTGAATAGCTCTGAACTCACACATACTGCTGGCAGGAATATAAAATTGTAAAGCCACTTTGGAAAACTAGCAGTTTCTTTAAAAGTTTAACTTATACTTACCATATGATCCAGCCATTTCACTTCTCAGTATTTATTTACCCAACGTCAGTAAAAACACATGTCCTCACAGAGACTGGTATGTGAATATTCATAGCAGCTTTATTTATAGTAGCCAAAAACTGGAAACAACTTAAGTGTCCATCAGGTGAATGATTAGCAAAATGTGGTAGACCTATACCTTAAATACTACTCTGAAATAAATAAGCACAAAGTACAAGTATTATAAGTGAAAGAAACCAGACACAAAAGAGGGCAAACTGAATGATTCTAATTGTAGAAAATGCCAACTGATCTATAGTGAAAACAGCAGATGAGTGGTTGCCTGGGGCCAAGGATGGAGGAAAAAATGGACTGTAAAAGAACACAAGGATATTTTTAGGGTGATGGAAATTTCTTGTGTCTCAATTGTGGCAGTAGTTTCATGGGTAAATGTAACTGTCAGAACTCATCAAATATAAATTCTAGAAGGAATATAGTTTATTATATATTGCACTTTAATAAAGTTGATTTTTAAAATGACTCCTTTTAAAAATTATATTTTAATTTCTTTATATACTTAGGTTTATATAGTGTTTCTCCAGATGATTTAGTGACATAACAAACTTTGAGTACTTCTTATTTGCAAAGAAGTTATTCCGGAGTAAAAAATCACAGCACATTATTATATACATGCTAAAAGTGCCTAATTGTAAAAGATGTATTTCACATTACCTTACTTAATCTATGTGGCTATATATTTACTGAAAACTTGAATTATTTCAAAATACAAGGGTGTTGGTAGTTTTATTGTATAAAAGGGCAGGACTTTTAGTATCTGTGATCGAGACAGCCAAATGTAAATTATTTAATTTTAAGTTACATCAGATAAAATAAAAATAAAAGTCATGTTCTTCAGTCTTATTTCACACTAAATGAATTTTTCTTTTTTTTAAGGCAATTGTTCTTTGTTTTCGACTACATTTCACAAAAGATAATATTACAAATAATACAGCTGCTGCTACAGTGAGACAAGTTGTTACTGTTGTTTTTGAGAGGATGGTTGCTGAAGATGAACGACACAGAGGTACAGTGATGAAAACTGTTTCCTTTTGACAGTGGGTGGTTATTATATCCATGATTCCTCTTTTATTTTCAACCTCTTTCCTGTGAACTTAGACTATCTAAAAATGAGAATCCTTTGAAAAATATATTTATCAACATTATTATATTGATGACAATTCAAAAAATAAATCCCCCACAATTATATCACCCTAAGAAGTCGACTCTTTATTTTCCATGTATATTTCTAATGTGTGCATAATTTCATATTAAGGATGGTATTTTCACATTTTCTCTCAATATGTATTTTTGGCCAAACATTACATTTATATAAATTTTTTATGTTATTCTTTAATTTTTTGTTAGTTTTTAATTTTTGTAATTTTAATTTTAATGGTTGCATTATATTTTGCTGCTTTTCTATAATTTAATGAACAAGTCTCCTATTGTACCCTTACATTGTGTTCAATATTTTAGTATTGTTTTGAGTGTCTTCCTACATGTACTTTTTCCATTTGAATTACTTTTCTAGTGTAAATTCCCAAGAGTGGGCTTCCCTCATGTAAATTTTTGCCTGTGCTTATTAACATGTGTTAATAAAGAATATTTATGTAATGTAAAGATTAATCTTTTCCTCTACCTTTATTGTGATTTCTAACATCCGTTTTTGTGATTTTAAAATTTTCCTAAAAACTTAGAAACATGTCCTTTCAGAGAGCTGGCAGATACTGTTGGTTATAATTTTTATAATTTGATAACTTTATAGAAATTTTTTTTTCATTCATTATTATTGGATGAAAAGTAAATTTTTTTTTCATTGTTAGTTGAAAAGATCATAAGGTGCTACCATCATGAGCAACTTTTTCTGCTTTATATAGCTGAGAAACAAAACAAAAGATTAAATTATCTTTCCCTTATATGGTTTTTTTCCCCTTAAACTCTTAATATATATAGTCTTTCATTTATTTGATGTTCTTTTGGTAACACTGGTAAAAATGGCAATGCTAGTAAGAAATGATAGCACTGCCTACTCTAATAATTACCTGAGAGACTGGGTAAATCAAATGACTGGATAAAGATACTAAACTTATTAAAATGAAAGTAAGACAGCGAACTGTGATTTTTATGGCATTTTGTATGAAAATAGATTCCCAATTTTTTTTTCATTTTGGAGTCATAGTTCTAAACTTATAATTAAAGTTTATAATTCTATAAGTAACTATTTATTTTAAACATACCTTTTAAATAGTATGCGGTATTTGATTTACTAAAGGTCATTATGAACTCCTAAAACCCATCTTACTTTGATTGCAGATATTATAGAACAACCAGTACTGGTCCAAGCAAATAGTAACCGAAGATCTGTCAGTACCCTTAAACCCTGTGCTAAAGATGCATATATGCTTTTCCAGGTATTTCAGTTGATGTAAATAATTTTTATTGTAAAATATAATTTTGTGTAAATTTTTTATTTTAGAAGTTTGTATGTATGATTTAATTTTTTTAAAGTGTCAATTTTTTAAATTGTCAAACTTGAAAGCATTAAAAGTAGCATTTCAAAAAAGTTCTAAAACATTGAAGAGCATCTATAGCTAATTAACATGAGACATAAAATGTTATGTTTCACTTTAAGGAAATAAAATGAATTAAACCCAGAACTAGAAAATAGGGAAATTAGGGATGAGTAGTCATATAAAATAATTTAACAGAAAAATTTAAGTAATAAACCTCTGATCTACTTAATATAATTTGGTATACAAACACCTGATTTTTATATTACTTGTCATGAATAAATCTTTCAAGTAAAATAAAATTCATCTGTACTGAATGTTTTATTAATTTTGATAAAAAAGTTTTAAGTAGGTTTTCATTAAAAAAAGTTAGCTTAACCATTTATCTGTGCACTCTATTGTAAATAATTATGTGATTCATTAAAAGTTTACTTATATAATCAAGTATACAATTTGTCAAAATTTGAAGTACCAGTGCTTAGTTTCTAAGGGGTATAAACAACTACTGTTTAAGAAGAGATAATTTTAAAACATTTTATGAACCATTAATTTTGAAAAACATCTTTCATTCCAGTATGTGAATGTTTTATCTATTTTTTAATTATTGTTTGACTTATTTTTACAGGACCTTTGTCAGTTGGTTAATGCTGATGCCCCTTATTGGCTAGTAGGAATGACAGAAATGACTCGAACATTTGGCCTCGAATTACTTGAGTCAGTCTTGAATGATTTTCCACAAGTCTTTTTACAAGTAAGCCATTAGTAGTATCTTGCAACAAAGTTAATCTTTAATTTTTTCACAGATATTTTTCAAGAAAGCAACATGTATTTTTCCCACATTAAAATATGCAAAGAATTATATCCTTAGATTTGATATATAATAATTTTGTGTTACCTTACATTTTTGTAGTGCCCTCGCATCTTGAAATTTTAACATTAGAAGGAATCTCTAAAGACCATCTAGTGAGGCATTTCTCAATCAAAGGGTGTATGAAGGAATGTGATATGTGAGCTATTTTTGTAATATTTAAAACCAAAAGAAATTGTTATTGATTTTTACTTGATTACATGTAGCTATGTGCTTGTAGATAATTTTAATGGAAAAAAGAACTAGTCAATGCTTAATAAATTTAATGTACAATAAAAATAATTCAAAACAGAAAGCTAATAGAACAGTAAGAAAGAATTCAAACTTTTCATTTTACTTCTTAGAAGCTAAAGTCCAAAATTGATTCAGTGATTTACATAGGGTTCCTAGCAGATCTTAACTAAAATTTAGGTCTTTTAACTACTAATCTAGTTATGATGCCCTGCCATGCTGCTTCTCTAAGTCTTCTGTTTTGTCCTTTGCTCTTACCTACAAAATGTGTGAACCAAGTGCCAGAATAGTACAAGATCCTTTAGCCCAGCAGTTGGGACTGGAATTTTTATTACATGGTTCAAATTTTTGGTATATATTCTGCAAATTTTCAATGCTTTTGGTGATAGTGACCAATATTAACTTATGATTCTCTTTCTTGTACTAGAATAAGTAGTGTTTAGCTATAACTTATCTAACAATCTTGTATGAAATGATAGCCATACAGCTACCACTTTTTGATTGCTTACTCATGCTATAACTGTGCAAAATTCCTTACATATTACATCCATTATTACATTCTTTTTAATCTCTTTATAAATGCCTGAGAAGTACCAGTTATTCCTACTTTACACAGGAAGAAGCTGAGGCTTTCAGAGAGTTAAGTAATTTGTCTAAAGTTTTATGGTTTGTAAGTGATGAAGTTGGGATTTCAACCCATTTTTATACAGATTCCAAATTAGTTTCTCTTCTTACCCCCTCTTTTTTATTCACACCCATATCCCAACCATTACCTTCAAAATATATACAGGATCTAGTCACTTCATATGACTTTTACCACAGTCTTCCAAATCTAAGCCACCATTACCTCTTACCTCAGTTACAGCATTAGTTTCTCAATTGGTCTCTCTGCATCTACACCTGCTCTATTCTGTTAATGGTTGCTTCTCACACCATGCCCAGAATGGTCTTTTTTTTTTTTTTTTTAAGGCTTTTTTATTGGGGATCTGGAGAAGGGAACAGTGTTGGGGAATTGGGAAAGGGGAACATTGTGTTTTTCCAGGACCCACAAGCTCCAAGTCAAGTTGTTGTCCTTCAGTCTTAGCCATGGAGGGCACAAGCTCAGCTTCAAGTCCAGTAGCTGCCGTGAATCTTAGTTGCGGGGGCATGTAGTTAACCATCCCATGCGGGAATCGAACCAGCAACCTTGTTGCACACTGAGCCATCCGGCCCAGCTCGCTACTGCTCAGCTCAAGGTGCCATGTTAAATCTTAGTTGCGGGTGGGCACAGCTCACCATCCCATGAGGGGGTCAAACTGTCAAGAGCATGTGCTCTCACCAACTCAGCAGCAGCTCAGCTCGGGCGCAGCTCACTGGCCCATGTGGGAATCGAACCGGCGACCCTGTTGCTCAGAGCTCACGCTCTTAGCCAACTGAGCCACTCGGCTGGCCCCAGAATGGTCTTTAAAAACAAGTCAGATCTTTTCAGTCTTTTGTAAAAGTGTTTTAGTAGATGACCTTTTTGCCCAGAGTAAAAAATGAAGTCCTAATTATGATCTATGGAACTTTTTATAATCTAGTCCCCAATATTCCTTTGTCTTATGTCCTTTCACTCTTCTTCTTGCCATTACTTTTTAGCCACATTGTCAGTCTTGCTGTTCCTTAAATGACCCAAGTAGATTCCTGCTTCAGGGCTTTTGTAGTTACTGTTTCCTGGGTTTGCTTTTCTCTCTTGTAGATTGTTCTCATTCTTTGGAGGTCTCTGAAGGATGAAGTGTATAGTTAGTTGGCTGAAATAGGTAGAATAGGAAAAGAATATTCCAGAGCAGTGACCCTGAGAAAGGATCTGTCACTAGAAAATAAGCTCTATAAGGGCAGGGATAAAATTCAGCTTAACCCTGAATGCCTTTCCCTAGCAGAGTGCCTGGTACATGTTAAGCAGTCAGCAAGTAATCGCTGAATAAGTCAATAAAATGTAGTAGATGAGGAAAAAAGGCAGTCTTTTGCCTTCTTCAAAATAAAATCAGCAAGTTATACAACTTTTTATACTTTATGAATCAAAGATGACTTCTAGCTTTCTGGCTTGAGCAGTGAACTGCTTGCTTAGATGAAATACACTATGGGCAGAATTTTTATCACAAACGATAGATTATTTAGCTTTGAACACACTTAGATACCTCAAAATGAGAGACCACAAAATGTTAGTTGAATTTTATACATCTTGAGCTCAGAAGTAAAGTTTTGGCCTGAAGTTATAATTTTAAACGTCACTGATTTATGGTTGTTATTGAAGATATGGCAGTAAATAAGATTTAACTGTGGTGATAGCATAGACTAGGAAGTAAGGACCTGGTACTCTGGAGCTCTGAGGAATCTCAACATTAAATGGTTGGGCATAAAAAGATAAGATAATGAAAGAGACTTAACAAGAGGCCAGAAAGGCAGGAATGCATCTGAGAGAGTGTGACATAATAAAAGACAAAAACAAAGAAAGCCTCCAGATAAACCAAGTAGTCAATTAGGTCCAGTGCTTCTAAGAGACCTGGTAAGATGAATGAAGACTGAAAAGGCAGTGTTTGCTTTAGCCACAAGAGATCATGATGAATATAATGAGAAGAGTTTGAGTTGAATTGAGGTGGTTCCTGGTGATTGTGGAGGAAATCCAATTGTAATCAGTTGAGTACTGAGGGGGAAAAGTGAATAGATAAAACTTTTAAGAGATGTCTGTAATATTCATAAATTAACCGATACATAAAATTATTTAGTGAAGTATGAAAATGAACTTAACTGCGCCTTTAATTTTGGCAGTCAAACTAACTGTAGATATGAGAGTAGAATTTCAAATCACTAAACTCTTAACATCCCATTTTGGGGGGAAAGAATTAAAAAATACATTAAAATGAATATAAAAGTCTGGAAGGATATAATTTGGAATTAACAATGACTAATTTATTTCCAGGAGGTGAGATTATGCAAGACTTTTATTTTTATCTTTTTACTTACTTGCATTTTTTTCTCTAATGAATCTCATTTTTTCCCCTCTAATTGTTTTTCTTGAATGACTGATTTTTTTAAAGATACATTTAAAAATTGTTGTGAATCTTAGCATGTAAACTCTTATGTGCCTTATTTTTTTCTTTTTTTGTGAGATTAAAGTATTAATCTGGATAATTTTTGTGATTCTGTCTTTGTTCTCAGCCTCTATGAAATTTGGATGACTGAAATAACAATAAATATATGTTTGAGGTTAGACATTAAAAGTCTAAAACTGGGCCTTATTTATCAGTAAAATGGGACTACTATGGCTCATTTAGGCAGGGAATTAACAGATTAAAGGAGCATAATATGCTATGAGGTTAAAAATTATTTGCAAGGTTTCCCAGACTCTAGAAAATCTATGCTGGGGCAACCAGTTAGCTGAGTTGGTTAGAGCTCAGTGCTCATTAACACCAAGGGTGCCAGTTAGATCCCCACATGGGCCACGGAGCTGCGCCCTCCACAACTGGATTGAAACAACTACCTGACTTGGAGCTGATGTGTCCTGGAAAAACACACTGTTCCCAATAAAAAAAGATTTAAAAAAAAATTATGCTTGTTTGTTATTGTGGGTTTTTTAATTAGCTGGTTGTGTTCTGTTTAAGTAGCCTAAGTAGGACAAACTATTATGTTAATTAATAAATCCATTAATGGAATTGTTATCTTTGCAGAAAAGGATCAGTAAATTGTATCTTATTATACTTTATTAATCAAGTTTTCTCTCCTCAGCTGCCTATTTTAAATACTTTATCTGTTTGAATTTATGTAATCTATTTTCTTCTATTCTTTGTTTTTAATTGTTAGTGTCCTACTAAAATTAAAATTCCTAGCAATAAGCATCACTTAATTCCAAAATTATTAAATATTCCTTTTTAATTTAGATTCTCTTTAAAATTTATTGAAATATTGATTAGACTTTAAGCTTACACTCTCAAAGAGCAGTGCTAATTTCAGAATTGTGTGTGAATGGTAAAATAATAAACTACATAAACTTATCATTAAGCTAAATCATTTATACTGATTATTAAGAAGTTTTATTTACTACGGAGACTGTTTTAGAAGCATTAAGTACAAGCTAAGTTAATTCGTTTTTTTCTGCTTGCTTTTATTTTTGCAAATAGCACCAGGAATTTAGCTTCCTCCTTAAAGAAAGAGTATGTCCTCTTGTGATAAAGCTCTTTTCTCCAAATATAAAGTTCAGACAAGGTTCCAGCACTTCATCTTCTCCAGCACCAGTTGAAAAACCGTACTTTCCTATCTGCATGCGTTTGCTGAGAGTAGTATCTGTTCTGATTAAGCAATTTTACAGTCTTTTGGTAAGTGCAAATTTTCATATGTATTTGTGTGTGTAATCGCAGGCAGTACTTTTTAGAAGATGATGTATTATAGTGTATTTAGCTTTTTCACTTCAGTTAATAAGACTTTCTTTTTATGTGTACCTATCGGTATTCTCCTAGATACTCTAAAGGTTCATTCTGTGCTCTCTTGAATCTTTTTTATGTTTATATAGTATTTTTAATGTATGTTTAGGAGAGTCACAGCCTGTTATCTGAAGGCAGCATAGGATCTGTGGCTTTGGAATTTAGTTTCTTAGCTAACTATAATTTGATGAAAATTAAAATTATAGTGTCTTCAGTTTATTCTGTTTTCATTTATCGTCTTTCATTTATATTAACAAATTAAAACAAAAAAGTTAAAGATTTGGTGAATTCTAGGATTAGAAATCAATTTTGACTTCTAGTCCAAAATTGTATCTATTTTGCATAAATTTATGGTTGCAGGATATGTTGTGATACCTTATCAGTGTAATGGCTTACTCTTAAACATTCAAATATTTGTCAAAGAAAATGGTGTCTTATATTTCTTTTTGATCTTATGTTAAGTCAAATTCAGCATTGCATAAATTTTTAGCATATATGTCCTTAATTTTAATTAACAAAAATAATTGGTTTTTGATTACCTACTATGAGCAATCAATGTACTAAATGTTAGAGATAAGCAACATTATAAGCTAAAAGATAGCATAGATAGTTTTCATACTAAATTCTATGGAGAACTTTTTAAAATAAAATTTTTCTGTATTTATGATAATTTGTTATAGATTTTCTTTTTTCTTTTTTTTATAAGATTTTTATTGGGGAATTGGGGGGATGGGAACAGTGCTGGGGAATTGAGGGAAGGGGAACAGACAAGTTGTTGTCGTTTTGTTCTTCAGTCTAGTTGTGGAGGACGTTGTTTCACTGGCCCAAGTTGGCACCATCTTTGCGCTCTTCCCTGGCGAGGCCAATCAGTCGCCAGCTTCTGGACGGCTGCTCACTGCGGCTGCTAGCCGCTCACGCTGGCTGCTGACTACACACGGTAGCCCATGGCAACCCACTGCCACAGGGACTGCAGCCTACACCATCGCCAGCGACTCACAGCAGCCCAGCTCCAGGTTGAGCTGTTGTTCAGCATCTTAGCTATGGAGGGCAGTGTCACTGGCCCTCATATGTGGGATCCGAACTAGGGCCCTCTGGCGTCCCAAGCGAGTTCTTAACCATCGTGCCACTTGGCCGGCCCTAGATTTTCTTTTAATATTCCAAATCCATTTATGCAAAATGCAATTAGAAATAATCTTTATAAACACTTATTATAATTTCTTTTTTTTTTTTAAGATTTTGTTGGGGAATTGAGGGAGGGGTAGAGCGCTGGGGAATCGGGGAAGGAAGACAGACAAGTTGCTGTCCTCTTGTTCTTCAGTCTAGTTGTGGAGGGCACTACTTCACTGGCCCATGTTTGTATTGTGATCATTGTGCTCTTCCTGGCTAAGGCAGTCAGTTGCCAGCCATTGGATGGCGGCTGACGGTGGCTCATGGCAGCTCTTGCTGGCTGCCGGCCACTCACGGTAGCTCACAGCAGCCCACTACAGCCCCACTGCAGCCTACACCGTCTCCGGCCACTCACGCTGCCCAGCTCCATGTCGACCTGTTGTTCACAATCTTATCCGTAGAGGGTGCAGTGTCACTGGTCCATGTGGGAACCGAACCAGTGGCTCTGCTGCTCGGAGCTCGCACTCCCAAACCAACTTTTAACCAATTGAGCCACTCAGCTGGCCCAACACTTATAATTATTTCCGGCCACACAAGATATATGTATAATATACATTGATGTATTTAATGCATTGTTTAGAAATACCTGTAGAAAATCAAATCATTTCTGAATGTGTTGCTGTTTAGAGACCCTGGAAGCTATCAGGTTTTGGTGCCAAGGGTTTAAGAGTCTTTTGGTATACTCATAATTGTTGGCTTGGATGTTTTTCTGTTCTACCCAAATTAATAATATATAAATGAACATTAGGTACATAAGTTTATAAACTTACTTTAGTTCATAGCTCCATCTTTCTCTGTAAGGATTAACTTTTGAAAAATTATTATCAGTATTCCCTGCAACATGTTATGTATTTGATATAATTTCCAATAATTATATTAAATTGAAAAACCAAGACTTTGTTGTCTAATTTTATACAATTAAAATGGAGGGAAATACTGTTTTACATTGATTAACTTTTAGAAATTTTGAAAGGTCAGTAGGCATTTTGAAAATAAATGAAAAGTAGCGTAGTTTCTCCAAAGATGGAAAGTTTTTACCTGTCAGCTATTATATTTTCTATATTGTATTTATTTATAGTCTGTTTCAATCCACAAAGAAACTTTAAAAATATATAAACCAGAGTGACATCAGCAAGATGGTGGAATAGGAAGCTCCAGGCCCTCCATCCTCCATGGAGACACTGATTTAACAATATACAGATCAGACTGTGTTCCTGAGAACTTGAGAAACCAGTTAATAGATTACAGCACCCCAGGCAAGTGCAAGGCCAAGAAGAAGTTCATTACAGTGGTAGGAAAGCCCGTTGCACTTACTGGTCATACCTAATCCTATTCCTGGCACAGCACAGCACTTCATGATCAAGAGAAAATTCCCAGTTTATGGCTTCTCCTTCAGCTGGGAAAGAAGGGTGAAATGTGCAACCGACACCCTGACTTTTTGGGATACTGCTCAAGGGATTGGTTTTTGTCTCACCTAAGTCTTGGAACACTGACAGGAAAGGTGGCAGCCCTCTTGGTTACCTGGTGGCCTGCTGAAAATAAAGGCAAGCCCCAGTGGCTTGCTATAGCACTAGAGACTGCAATACTTCATAAAGACACTAGGGGGAGCTCCTGAATAGAAGTAGACCAACCTCTTCAGCTGGGAAATTATACAAGCCCAGAGGAAACCAACAGAAAAGGTTTGAGAGAACCCCAAAATCTCTAGGCAGGTTGGTGAAAATCACTGTACAAAACTAATACATAAGGAGTAACAGGGTTGACTGTATTTTCAAATGCCCAAATTTTAACAGAGAATAACAAGGCATACAAATATGAAAACATGACCTAATCAAAGGAACAAAATAAATCTTCAGAAACTGACCCAAAAGAAAGGGAACCGATTTGGTTATCTGACAAAGCATTTAAAATAACCATCATAAAGATGCTCAATGAGTTTAAACAGAACACAGACAACTACATGAAATCAGGAAAATGGTATATGAACAAAATGAGAATATCAACAAAGTGATAGAAACTATATAAAAGAACCAAACAGATTCTGAAGCTGAAGAATACACTAACTGAATTGAAAAATTCACTAGAGGGGATCAACAGCAGACTCTTATAAGCAGTAGAAAGAATTGGTGGGCTTGAAGACAGGCCATTTGAAATTATCAAGTTAGAGGATCAAAAAGAACAAAGAATTAAGAACCCCTAAAGGACTTAAATGGGACACTGTCAAGCAGACCAATACATACATGTCTAGGAAATAAGCACTGTGCTTTACTCTTACACTCACAATACCTCTGACGCCAGATGTGTGGATGTTTTTTCACACACACCAATTCTCAGAAAGCTGGGTGTCCTACATTTTAGTTCCCTAAGTAGTGGGTCCCAAAGTAACCCACAACTTCTGTTTAACTTGGTTATAAATTGATGGGTCCCACAACACCCTTCTTTGATTTCAATAATTTGATAGTTTTCACAGAACCCAGCAACACATTTTACTTATTACAGGTATTCCCCACTTTCTAAAAGTTTGCATTGTGCCACTTTACTTTTATGAGAGACCTACATTAGTAACTTTTCACTAACTGAAAGGAATCTATAGAGAATTTTTGCTTTAATGAAAAAGTTATTACTGTACTTATGTAGGTCTTTTGTAAAAGCAAAGTGGATAATATGAACTACTGGAAAGCGGGGGATGCTATTTGCTTTACACCATTTTGGCTTACAAAAGTTATCTTAGGAATGCTTTACTTCAGATAGTGGAGGAAACCTATATTGCTGATTTATTACAAAGGATATTTTAAAGGATACCAATGACGAGGCAGATGAAGAGATATGTAGGATGAAGTCTGGAAGGGTCCTGAGAGCAGAAGCTTCTGTCCTTGTGAAGTTGAGGTATGCCACCATCCCAGCATGTAGATGTGTTCACCAACCTGGAAGCTCCCAAACTTGACATTTTGGGAATTTCTATGGAGGTTTTATCATGTAGGCATGATTGATTATTAACTCAATCAGAGAATGGGGGGTTGTCCTGAGACTACCAAGCTTCTAATCATGGCTTGATCTTTCTGGTAACCAGCCCCTATCCGAGCATCCACCACGATTTTCCTCATTAGGACAAAAGATGCTCCTATCACCCAGATAATTCAAGGGATTTAGGAGCTCTGTGTCATCAGATGCCCCTATCACTCAGGAAATTACAAGGATTTTAGGAGATTTGTGTCAGGAACTGGGGTAAAAGAACAAAGATCAGAATAAAAGATGCTCCTAGCATTCCTATATACAAGGGTTTTAGGAGTTCTATGTCAGGAACTTGGGTTAGAGATCAATATATATATTTCTTATAATTTCACTATGCATTATGAGAGTTGCAGACAAGGAGAAAAAGGTGCAGAGAGCCAATTTGAAGAAGTAATGACTGAAAACTTCCCAAATTTGAAGAAGGAAACAGATACACAGTCATGAAGCTGAAGGAATTCCGACTAGGATTAATCCAAAGAGACCTCTTCTGAAACACTTTATAATCAAACTCCCGAGTCACAGAGTCTTTTTTTTTTTTTNAAGCCACACCAGTTTTTCAATTCCAGTTTAATACCACAGATTTATTTTTGACTTTCCATATTTGTAATCCCCTTCTCCCACAGTGAGAAACTTGATCCCATTTGATTCAGTGTATTTACTTATTTGCTTCATTCCCAATGTACGTAACCAGTCTCCTGGATGAGCCAGTTTATTACCTTGACTCAGTGCCAGCTGGTCACAGGCTGAAAGTTTGGTCCAATGAAGAGGAAGAGAATAGGCAGAGAATATATGTAAAATTAAAGATATCAGTTAACTTGTTTACAGAAAGATCTTAATCATTTATACTTTAAAGTAACTTAGTTTCAAGATTTCTTGAATTCTGAAACTGTAGTATGGTTTTTAAGATTTCATTTATTCAGATATATTTTAAATACGATAGCTTTAGTATTGAATAATTGAGTTTGTTGATGGAATATTTGATATATTATCAAATGACTGGGGATAGTTTAGAATTTGACATATTGCCAGATACTGTGACAGTAAGTACTATGTTTTTTTCCTTTAAGTTAATAGAGCTGTTTGGGAAGAAATGGTGAATGCCTGCTGGTGTGGTCTGCTTGCTGCTCTCTCACTCCTTCTTGATGCCAGGTATTAAGTCTTTGTAAGTTTAATATTGCATGTGACAGTTAAATAAACATTAAAATTGTTCACTTAAATTTGTCCTGAGAATTTTTTCCTAATATTCCTATTTTATGTGTATAACAGTATTCTTTTCCTGCAATCCCCCTCTCCCATCCTATCCTTTCCATACTTTCCACCAGAATTGTTGTCACAATGTTTTAATGGAAAATACAATCCTAAAATTATAGAACTTCTTTTTTATTTTAAGCCTTACTACTGCTTTTGCAATTATGATGATGATATTCAATTTCTTTGATGTTTTTCTTCAGATCACAGAATTTACTGATTTTAAAATGCTTAATATTTTTCCTTTTTTTTTAAATTAAAATTTATTTGGGTGACAATGCAATGGTTAGTAAAATTACATAGATTTCAACTGTACAATTCTGTAATACATCATCTATATATCACATTATGTGTTCACCACCTGGAGTCAGTTCTTCTTCCATCTTAATATTTTTAATTTTCAGATATGTTGGGTTGTCGGAGAAGTTGTGATGCATTTTTGCAACGAAAAACATAGAAAAAATACGTCATGACTTTTCCGACAACCCAGTAAGTTAGTTAAAATTCCGTCTTAAGTATATTGATTTTGACAATTTTAAATAGATTTTCTTAAAACTTCACTTACCTAACTCTACATCATGTTTGTACCATAATTAAAAATAAATCGTATTAATCACATTAAATGAAATACTTAATTTTTTTCAGCACAGATGAAGCTGCCACTGAGAATATTTTAAAAGCTGAACTGACTATGGCTGCTCTTTGTGGAAGACTGGGCCTTGTAACTTCAAGAGATGCCTTTATAACGGCGATATGCAAAGGTTCCCTGCCTCCCCATTATGCTCTTACTGTACTGAATACCACCAGTGCAGCCATGCTTTCCAACAAATGTAAGACTTCAGTTTGCTCAAAGTCCTGTTCATCTAGTGGGGTGACATGGAGTAGAGAAAAGTTTACAGAAATTCTGATTTCAAGCCTCTGCTTTTTTACTCACTGACTGTCACCTCTGTGAGAAGTTAATGTCCCTGAGCCTCAATTTCTTCCATCTTTTTAAAACAACGGAAGTGGAGTCGGGAGGATAATACCAATTTTAAACAATGCTAAGAATAAAAATAGAAAAATCTGGAAGTCCTTTGTATACTACAACATATTGTTGAAATGGTGGTGGTTTTTTATTTTTCTCTAATGGAATTAGTAGAACAGTAATATTTGCAAATACTTTAGAGTAAGCTGATATTCAAAAAAATTTTTCTTGTTGAACACTTTGAAAACATTCAAGTTTGTTACATATAATATAAATGTTTCTGTATGATATTCAGTTTTTTAACTGAAAGTGTATTGATCTATAACTTTAACTTGACAAATTTATTGGGAATATATGTATAAAATATTTAGTGTCCAATTTCTATTTTGCTTATGAAGAAAGTTTTATAATTTGTTAAAGTTATATACAAAATTACTTTACCTAATATTTGCCCTTTTTTTTTTTTGCAATTCCTGAATTTTTAAAATGTTTTCATATATTAGTAGTTAACTAAATAAGTGTCATAGTTGAACTTAGTTTAATCAAATTTATGTGTTAAAATTTAACATTACTTTGAATGTACATAAAAAGTATATTTTAATTATTTAGATATTCTTTTGTCTTCTAGCATATTCCATTCAGGGCCAAAATGTTATGATGATAAGTCCATCAAGTGAATCTCATCAGCAAGTTGTGGCAGTGGGTCAACCACTAGCAGTTCAGCCTCAAGGGACAGTAATGGTAAAGTACTTGTTCTATTTTTGATTACCAATTAACTATCAGGGAAACTTTTATACCTTTTTGTGTGTGTTTGCCAAAATTTATCATAATACTTGTTTACTTATTTATTTACCTGGGTGATACCTTTAGAAGAAACTAGATAAATATACAGTTGACATTATCATAACCAACTATGATAATACAACTTTTAAGCAAATGAAATTGTTCTATACAAAATCATCCAAACCTATTTTATTAATATTTTTGTTTAGAAAATATTTGAATATCATAATGCTGCTTTACAAGCTTTTAGTTTTCAAGAATGCATAACAGTTCTTGCAAATATATCCTTTTTTAATATAGCTAACTTCCAAAAATATCCAGTGTATGAGGACTTTACTTAACTTGGCACACTGTCATGGGGCTGTTCTTGGAACATCATGGCAACTTGTCTTGGCAACTCTACAGGTATGTTATGGTCTCTGGGTCAGAAGTCAGTATTGTTTTTATATCTAAGTGCTAACAGTTAAACTAAGCAACGCCTATTGGTACTTTGAGCAGGCCGAAGGAGTAGACAGTAAGTATGAAAAAGGAGAAGCTGGAAAAGAAAAAAGACATATTTTATGAAGTAATGGAATGCTTTTCATAATAGCCTGAGTTCTACTGCCTGTCCGTGGTTTAATAAGTATTTTATATGAATATTAATTACTGATTTAAATTTAGTTAATTAGAAAGCTGCAGATTTTAGTTTTAGTTATTAAAAGTTACTGCTGAGTTTTAATTTTAGTTATTAGAATGTTTATAACTTTATCAATTATTTTGTTTTAATTTTTTAAATTTTTTAGCATCTTGTATGGATTCTGGGATTAAAGCCTTGTAGTGGTGGTGCCTTGAAACCTGGGAGAGCTGTAGAGGGACCCAGTACAGTAAGTACTAGTTAGTCTTACTCAGTTAGTGCTTCCCAAAATATACTACATATTTTGTACTTCATATACTACATTCAGTTTTATTCTTCTCTTAGGTTCTAACAACAGCAGTGATGACAGATTTACCAGTGATTTCCAATATACTTTCAAGATTGTTTGAAAGTTCACAGTAAGAGTCAGTTTTTTTAAATTGATAGAAACATTAGCTATATATTTTAGATCAGGATGTCTTATTTCTTCATTTTTTGTTTTAGGTATCTTGATGATGTATCATTGCACCATTTAATAAATGCGCTTTGCTCCTTATCCCTAGAAGCAATGGATATGGCCTATGGAAATAATAAGGTGTGATATTCTACCTTTTTGTTTTAAATATAGTACATTATTTAGTTAAATAAGGTGTTACTTGGTATGTTGTTAGTGTTTTACTAATGGGACCAAAACATAGTAGGCTAACCCTACTCTGTTGGGTTTTTACCATTTATGATTGTTATTTGTTGAAGGGGGAAGTGAAGAGGACATGATTTGACTTGTGATATGACCCCATACGTATTATGATTTTATCCTTTTTTTTTTTTTTTTTTTANTTTTCTTAGTTCTTCTTTCTTCCCCTCTCCAAGTGTGCCATCGCCAATTTCTTGTACTGCTTCTGTATTATTCTCCATATTTTGGCCTTAGTCTCCTTGATTTGGGGAACAGAAAGGGTGGGGAGATAACAGCTACAGAAAAGATTGAATGTTGCTGTTTGAAGGAAGAGAAAAGCCTACTTCTGTACTTCACTCATCAATTGGGTGTGATTACCCACTAGTAAAACCTCTCTTCACAATAAGGCAGCTCTAGAACTGTTTGCAAAGATGAATTGTTCTGATGTATATGATAATATTTCCTCGGTATTATAATTTGTTACATTGGGACTTAACTTATTAATATGGGAAAGTTCAGACATCCTAGTTCCTCCAATGGCAAAAGTTAGAGGTATGGTAGTTGTGAGGTGAGATGTGATTGATGTAGAAGACTTCCCTCTTATTTCTTTGTGTCTTCTTTATTTAAGCTTGGTCTAAAGATAATCTTTTAGAGGACATACTATGGTAGTAATTCTTATACTTTTTAGTCATAGGACTCCTTTACACTCTTAACAAGTATTGATGAGATTTTGTGTATGTGGATTATTTCTATCATTATTTAGTGTGTTAAAAATTATCTGAGGTGATACTAAAGCTCATGTCACCATAAACATTTATTTTTATGAAAAATACCTATATTTGCCAAAGAAAAAAATTCATTGTTTTATACTTTTTTTTTTGCAAATCTCTGTAATGTCTGGCTTAATAGAAGATGGCTGGATTCTCACATCTTCTATTTTCATTCTTTAGTTTGGGTCAAAGCATATGAAGAAAATCTGACCTCACAAAGATATGTAGTTGGAAAGGCAGAATTATTTTAATAGCCTTATCAGATAATAGTGGCTATTATTCTTTGATACCACACCAAACTGGACCAGTAACACTTTCTTAAAGTGTAGAATCTGAAACCATATTAATGACATTTTTGTACTCTGTTAGATTAAACTTCATTGATTCATCTTGTGTTTCTATTGTATCTTTTACCCATGTGTGATTTTGTAACATCACTTATTTTAGTTGTGCAGATATTCCAAGTGTTAACACTCTATACAGTTCCAAAAAAAAACACATGTTAATATCACCAACCATTTATCAGAAAAGTCTTCTGTTATTAAGAAGCTGTCAAAATGTTCTGGCAGATAACAAGTTTTCCAAAATTCTAATTTTTGTTTGAAAGCTTGAATTTTATCATTGGCAATAAATACTGTCAGTTTCCCATAAAGTGATATGCTTACTTTGTTCATTTTTTAGAAAATGTCTGTAATACACAGAAGTCTAAATAGTTATAGTTGGCTATTTGCTCCTTTGGTTAAGATGGTGTTCCACAGGGATAAAAAAGTGACTAGGTCAGTTCCCAACTGTGCTTTTCCTCCAGATAATCATTGTACTTTGAGACACAGCAAAAGTGCTTTGCGTGTACTTCCTATTTTGTCACACAGAAAATTAGGCACTTATGGGTCAGATTTAATAAAATCAATAATTTTTATTTTTTATTTTAATTTTGTTTTTGTTTATTATGCTTCTTAAGTAAAACAACCTTTTTAAAAAAATTGTGTGTTATGGTCAAGAATACAATGACACTAGTATAGGTTGGTGTTACCGCCATGATTCTTGCTAAAGCATTACCTGTTTTACCCACCATTGTTTTGCATCATCAATACAAATGGCAACACATGGCAATTAATATCTTAGTATTATTATGAAAATAATTGTGATCTCACAGATCCCCTAAAATGGTCTCAGGGACCCCCAGGGGTCCAGGAACCACACTTTGGGAACCACTGTACTAGAGAATCAGTGTATTCACCAGCTTATTTTGTTCTATCAAGTAGCTCAGGGGTGAAGATAATGAATCTTTAGAGGTTAGTTCTGTTAATAATATGTATATGTAGAGTGACTATAGGAAATTATAATACTGCAGACATTTAGGTAAAGGTTTCATATATCTAGTACACTATATCCTTTCCCTTTCTATCATCTGAGCTAGGTGCTTCTCTGTCCTCTGAATCAGTTAGGCTCCATGCCCAGATATCTTTTTAAGAAACATAGCTTTAAGGTATTCATTAAAATTATAAGTGGCCAATACATCTCTTTTCTGCCTTTGACTTAATTGCTTTTAAAAAGCAACAAATGGGTCTAAACCAACCGATTGTCCAACCTAATTTTCTACTTCATGTACATTTCTCTAACAAAGGATCTTATCACCAGTAAATCCATGACTCCTGCATTTATACATTCTAGCAGACTTTCTTCATTGTCTGCTTAGCCAACACTTATCTTATGTACATGATTCCTTATTAGACATCTATTAGCATTTCCACCAAGATGACTTTGATTCATTTTAAGCATCACTTATCTCTTGACTATTATCCAGTTCCAAAGAACTATAGGAATTCAGAAACATTCATCACCCTTCATTCTAGTATGATGGAGGTCATGAAGTATCTTTGTGCCACAAGAATTGGACTTAAGCCATGGATACTCATTATGATACCTGTTTCCCTATGAGTGTATCCTCTTGAGGGCAAAGGCTTAACAGAGTAACAGTAGGCACCTTGCACTGATGCCCTTGAAAACAATCCAGTGTCCTCAACACTAGTTCTCTGATCTGACTTTCACACTTGGCAAGGAGGGAGGAAGAGAGAGCAAAGGTCCAGACCTGATGGGAGAGGCTCTTTTACCCAAATCACAATATTTTAGTGGCTGTAGTATAAATTGCATGATTGATTTGTACTGTAGTCACTCTCTCACAGGAGAGGAAATGATACAACCTTCAAGGCAAGTTTTTTAACAGTAATCACTTTGAATGTGATATACATGTACTTGATCTTTCTGAGAGCGTTTGTTTTCTGGCCCCAAAACCTAACTGACAAGCCTTTGATTCTACCACCACGTTTGTATTCCACTTTCACTCTAAAGCAGTAAGTGCACATTTTGAAGGACCTACTAATGTTAAAACTCTTCAACAGATACAGCTGTTGCCCAGTGAGTCACTAGCCTGATTTTTTTTCAGTTCTTTACTAAAAGGGGGTCATTTTGTTTAGAAAAAGTAATAATGCATTCTGTATTTGCATATCACTTTATCTTAACTAGGGACATTTTTATTACGTTTTTCTCACTTGATTTCTCAGGAAGGTGTAGGTCTGTTATAAGAAGATTACCTAGCTTGTCATCCACAAAGTTGGTGGATAAAGAAGCTGAGCCATCTGACTTCTAATCTAGTGCTTCTCAACATCATTTAGGATGGTGACAGCCTCAGCCTGTGACTTCCCCAGTCTAAGGATAAAGTTGTGTTATCCCTCCTACTTTATCCTCATGATTATGTTCTACTTTTAAGCCTCCAGTTAAAAATGCTGAAAGGCATTAGAAAATACCAACTGGTAAGACTTTGAGCTAAAATCCCGAGGGCTACTATAAGCCCCTAAATTCTTGCCCCATATTACTCTCACTCATTTCAGGGCACCCCAGGTGAAATGCCCAATAACCTGCTACACCTGAAGTAGAAGGAAGATTCAGTTTGGCCTAGGGATCACGTCAGGTTAATTCTTACCTCTCATAGGTCCTCAACAAATACATAACAAAACAGTCCATTAACTTCTGAATAAACTGGTTACTTTTTGTTCGTTCAGTCATCAAACGTTTAACAAATAATGTTGAGAATGAACTTTAAACATTTTTCATTTACAAAGAGCTTGCACAGGCAATGGATTGTATTAATAACAAAGGTAATGATACTTATATTTAATAAAGCAAAACTATGTACCAAGCCTTGTTCTCAGTTATATATACTTGTATATATATCTTTTAACCTGTGAAATCCTACACGTGTTCTCTTGTTTTTCCCAAACATAACATATGGTAAACATCCCTTGGCTTAGCCCGTTTCTTTCTTAAGCAGCAAAAGAACACGTGGAAAAACTGTTGTGTATTACTGAAGGGTAGAGCATACATCCTATGAGCATTTTATGCTACCAGCCAGGAATGAGGATGGCATAATGGTGCACAGTGCTTTCTAAAGAATAAGGATAAAAGATGAACTATATTATCAGATCACTAGCGTGAGTTTTCAGGGATGCATTTAGAGAGTCACTGATTATTTTTACTGTTAGATTTTCCATGTATAACTACTTTTCCCTTCTTTTTCTCCACTCATTAAGAATGTTAATTTATTTAAAATTAAAAGATTTTATTGGTTTTTCTATACGACTAAGAACAAGAATGCAATTTACTGTTCTTAGATCTAAAGAAATATTATTATAAAATTTTATATTTTTTAGGTAACTGAATGTGAGATATTTCTGTCACTTCTGGTGAAATTCCTGGATGCAGATAAGCCACAGTGGCTACGAGCTGTTGCAGTAGAATCAATACATAGACTCTGTGTGCAGCCTCAGCTATTAAGGTAAGCCTCGGCAATATTTTGTTAAATGGATAGGGTAATATTTATGCTAGTAGGAAGAGTTTAAGTGTTTATTTCCAAATATTAGTGACTTCTAAACCAACAAAAATGTGTATTATATGTATACGGAGGGGGAGGAGTGTGGGTGTGGAAAAGACCTGGGAGGTGGGCAAAAGTATAGTTAGTAATTGACGTCAGTCGAATTTACTGAGTTCATATGGCCAAGATAATTTTTTTAGAGTACTGACCTCAATCTGAATCTTTGTCCTAAATTAGTAAAGTCACTCAAATGTGATGAAGTTTTAAGTATAGCATTAAGACTGGTTTATTAACATTACTTGCTATTTTAAAAAAAATGTCTAAAAATTTTAATATATCCAAATATTTTCCCCAGAAACATTTAAAATTATTTTACAGGTCATTTTGTCAGTCCTATGATATGAAACAACATTCTACCAAGGTGTTTCGTGATATTGTGAATGCACTGGGGTCTTTTATCCAGTCATTGTTTCTTGTCCCTCCTACTGGAAATCCTGCTACAACAAACCAAGCTGGTAAAGGCTTATTCATATTTTCATTTTTATATTGTAATAATTTACAATATTCACTATTCTGAGAGGATAGTTTATAGAAATCATGTGGCTAGAGAAATTTGGATTACTTAAGTGCATTGTATATATTTTATATTTTGTTATACTTATTTATAATAGTTTATATATAAGTATAAATAAAGACATACTTAAAGAATAATTTGATCTCACTGAGGCAAGTGTGTGTATTTCTTTACAGAACATGTTTTCTTCTCTGATATACTTTCACTTCCTCTAATCACATAACAAAAGTTTAGATGCTAATCTTCATTTTAGAAGAATCTTCATTTGGTGCCTCTCTTTACAAGAGTCTGGTTACTACCTTGGGAGGTCTGTTAGTCCCCCTTTTAATAAAACAGGGGAACTTGATTTTTTAAGTTTGGAAATCAGTATATGTCTTCTTGTTTCCCTTTACCTTTTTTCTCTTCCACTTTTTACTATCTGATTAGTAGCTTTTTATTCTTCATTCCCACCTCTGATAAAAAGTGATCTAATAAAAGGTAATTATAAAATTTGTCTATGTTTTTATTTGTACCTTTATATAAAAAAGGGAATGGTGTTTTGGGGAAACAGGGAGACCCTCTAATAGTCAAAATAGGATTGATAGATTTCATTTATTTGTGCAGTACCCATTTCTATAGCACAAAATTCTTTTTAATTGACCAGATATTTAGATATTATTGATTTGTGATTAAGTAGTAAATTGGTATCTTTGCTTTTCCCCCTTTATCTAATAGGAAACAATAATTCAGGTGGCACTGTCTCAGCACCAGCTAACTCAGGAATGTTGGGGATTGGTGGAGGTGTTACTTTGCTACCAGCATTTGAATATAGAGGAACTTGGATACCTATCCTGACTATAACAGTACAAGGCAGTGCTAAAGCAACCTAGTAAGTAGTAGTAGCATTATTTTGTAAGGAATTATTTGTTGGGAATTATATTTTATCCTAAAAGGTTTCTCTTTGTATTATACTTGAAATTTTAAACCTAGTATTTTTAATACATTTTAAAACTAATTTTCTTTTGTGGTGTTATAAGAATTTTATCTAGGACTGGATTTTGTTTGTTTTCTTTTGTACTCCTTTTTAGACTGTTAACAACATTATACAACAGAATGTGGTTTCTTTACCTAAGGACCTATTCAGCTCTTCTGTATGGTTTTTTTATTTAAATATAGGGCTTGATTTCAGACCCTGTGAACTTAGGTCTTCTAATACTGAGTTACCTTCAGCAAATAAGTTCACTTTTTAAAAATCTCAGTTCCCTCATGTGTAAAACTGGAGTACTAATATATCTACTTTTCAGCCAGAAAATTTTAATTGTTCTTTTGTACATAGGCTAGTATATGTTCACATTGGAGCTTCCCTGTTGAATTGGCATCGTTCATTCATTCGTTGTGAGGTTCAGTATAAAATGATTTTCACTATTTTCTTTGAAGGTGTACATATAAATCTTAAATGTATGTTCTATTCTTTTAGGTTTCTTAAGTGTAATAATTTGAAAACATAACTGATATATAGACAGAAGTAGTTTTGACATAAGTATTGGTGACATTATGTTCTTTCAGATTTATTACACTATGGCTCCCTTCAAAGTTGGTCTTGCAACAGTTTTTGCAACTTGACCTTAATTTTAAAATACTTATATAAATGGGTTACATTTTATCTAAAAGAGGAATTTATGTAGTAATTCTAATAAAATAGCACCAAAACAGTGAGGTAAGAAAGTTTGGACTTTGTTTAGGTTTGTAGTATCAATAAAAATAAGTACAAATTACCTTTGTCTCTTAATTATTCTAGCACTTAAACTCTGTACCATAGATTTGGAAATTGGAGTTTCTGATATTTAGGATTGTTTTAGCTGTTTTAGATGCATTTTCCCAATAGATCATATGTTGTTTGAGAGCAGAGATTTGTCTAACAAAGATGCTTAGTATGTGGCTTATTGGTTTAGTATGTGACTCTCTATATGGCTAATTGGCCTGGCCAAGATTAGACCCATAAACTTTACCTCCCCATTTGAGCTTAAATTTCTTGATCAATAATATAAACATATTTTTAATGATTACCTAAATTTTAAAATGCTCAGAGTTGGCACGTATTAGAGGTTAAGTTGATAGACTTTAGATTCATA
>NW_017731579.1:2072781-2073685 GCF_001890085.2 Hipposideros armiger
TCCCATATATCCTTCACCCTGCTTTCCCAATTGTTAACACTACCATATTTGCATTATCATTCTCTCTATTTCTATACATGTCGCTGTACTTTTTTTCTTAACCATTTGAGTAAGTTGCAGACCCCTTACCCCTTAATACTTTAATGTGTATTTTCTAAATATAAGAACAGTTTCCTACAAAACCACAGTACAGTCACCATCAGAAACTTAGCATCAATCCAATATTATCATCTAATCCCAGACCCCATCAAATTTTGCCAGTTACCCCAATGATGTTTTTTATGGTCCAGGATCATGTGTTGAATTTAGTTCAATATCTCTATACTGTCCTTTAATCTGGAAAAGTTACTGAATTCTTCCTTATTTTATGTGATGTTGACATTTTTTAAGAGTACAGGCTGGTCAGTTGGGGTTGTCTTTTATTTCCTCATAATTAGGTTCCATGTAATTATTTCTGGCAGGGCCACCACAGAAATGTTGCTGTGCTATACTTAGTGTAGTCAACACATCGGGGGCATAAGTACCAGGAGGTCTCATTATTGGGGACGTTAACTTTTATCATTGGTTAATATGATGTCTGCCCTGTTTCTTCAGTGTAAAGTTAATTATCTTTTTTGGAGAAATACTTTGAGACTTCTGCTGTAAAAGAGAGCTTTCCCTTGTCCCTCATTCATTTTTTTCCATTTATTTATTTATGTAAATAGGAATCTTAGAATCCCTTTTTTTTCTTTCTTTTTTTTAAAGATTTTTATTGAGGAATTGGGAGATGGGAACAGCGCTGGGGAATTGGGGGAAGGGGAACAGACATGTTGCTGTCCTTTTGTTCTTCAGTCTAGTTGTGGAGGATGTTGCTTCACTGGCCCAAGTTGGCACCATCATTGCGCTCTTTCCGGGTGAGGCAGAT
>NW_017731579.1:2078565-2079590 GCF_001890085.2 Hipposideros armiger
GGAAAGACAATAAGGAGCTAATCATTTCTTTCTGAAAGTAATGATTCTTCCTGCCTTAAAAATTAAATTGTTGCTTCGTTCATTGACTACGTGACTAGAATGTACTTTTGAGAATGTTCCTTTCCACAATCAAAATATTTCCTGTTATACTTGGAAAGAACAAGAATATTTGGGTTTATTTATGTCTTAGAAATGATTTAAAGTAAGATGTTTTCTACATTTGAAAACGAATAAATATAGTTGGACCATTTATAAATAAGTGAGGACTCCCAGAAAATGATTAAAAAGCTGAGAATGCAGTTTTGTAACTTGTTCAACATCTAACTGTGGGATCCAAAATTATGTTGTCTGCCTAGTCCTTAATTATAATTCTGTGTACTGTGGCTTATCTAGGGTCGTGAGTAAGTTAAAGATTAGCTAATAAGGTCTTATTAGGGCAAAACTTTATATATTATAGCACAAAGTTAGAGAATTACATAAACATGCAGGTATTTGAAAATATGTATTACAGTTTATTGACAGCCCTGATCTGTACCATATCTTAACTTTATACTTCTTTTTCCTGGACTCGTCTCTTTTCTGGTTTTTGTTTGGTTGGTTTTTGTTTTTTAATACTTTCTGACTGACATTCACACATAAAACCTGGACATTTGAAGACTTTATTAATATGAATGTATATTAGTCATCTCAGGCTGCCATAATAAAATGCCATAGACTGGGTGGCTTGAAGTACAGAAATTAATTTTCTCACAGTTCTGGAAGGTGGAAGTTCAAGATCAGGGTGGTGCTCTGTGGTTGATTCTTGTGAAGACTCTCTTCCTGGGTTGAAAGATGGCTGCCTTCTCTCTGATCTTCACATGGCAGAGGCAGTGGAGGAGAGACAGCATTTGCAAGCTCTCTTCTTAAAAAGACGCTAATCCCATTGTATCAGGGCTTCATCCTTATGACCTTGTTTAACCTTAATTATCTCCTTATAGGCCCTATCTCCAAATACCATAACATTGGGGGTTAGAGTTTTAACATAG
>NW_017731579.1:2082410-2083560 GCF_001890085.2 Hipposideros armiger
CGAACCAAATAAATGAATCTTTGGAGAGAAGAAAGTTAAAAATGAAGCAAGTGCTTTCAGATGCTGAAAGGAATAGAATGGAGTACTTTCTTTTACTTCTCCAGCGGATTTCCTACTTATTCATTTCTAGGAGTATTGAGAATTTTAAATTTAAATACATGTGGTATACATTAATAGAGCAAAAAAGGTCATTTTAAAAAGTGGGAATTATTTTCCTCCAAATAGAGCTAGATGTTGTATGAATATATTTTCTTTAGTGTGATTCGTTTCAATGTGGATCTATAATTAATACTTTTAACATAAGGACACCCCCCATTTATCCTGAAATCTAACATCTTAAATATTGATTTTTCTTTTCTCTTATTTTAAAAAAACATAGATGAAAAATAAACCTCTAATGATTACTGTTAGAAAAATTATACTCAATGTTTATTTTACTAGATAAACTTCTGTTTACCATTGCAGTCTGAGTGGAGGTGAATTTAAACTTAAAAAGCAACAGCAGAGCCTTCATATCTCTTGGTCTTCTTTTTCAAATTAGTTTCTTGCCCCCTTTTCAGAGGCTGCAGTTGCTTTTACTGAACCCATTGAAGGAGATGTCCAGTATTAACCATCCAGATATCCGGCTCAAGCAATTAGAATGTGTGTTGCAGATTCTCCAGAGTCAGGGAGACAGTCTTGGGCCTGGATGGCCATTAGTGCTAGGAGTCATGGGAGCAATCAGAAATGATCAAGGGTAAGTGTTTAAAATTAATATCTAAAAGTGATAGAAAAAGGGACTCCATCCTAAAGTCTTACAGTAGTGTTAATTTTTTATGTATGCCCTTCCTGCTTAAGTTTAAGATCTAGAATAGTTTTTATTAACCTTATCCCCAGGAGGCTACAGGGAATTATTAGGGCTCACCTTTGTGTTGGAAGAATGGAAAAATTTCTGTTTAATGACATTTATACTAGAATACAGTGTTCTTATAATAATATAAATGTATCAATCTAACAAACTTTATAACACATCCAAAGATTGAGCTTTCTTTTTTTAAATATTTGGTAAGATCTGACCTCTCTGCATATATTAGGAAGTCTAAGAAATTGCTTTTAAGTGACTTTTTTCGTTCATTTGTTCATTTGTTAAACATTTACTCTGTGCCTAATA
>NW_017731579.1:2086055-2087307 GCF_001890085.2 Hipposideros armiger
ACAATGCTCATTAATTACTATGATTGAGAATGAAATCATAAGATGTGTTTGGAGATAGTAATCACTCTTGTATGAAATTACAAAATATTCTTAAATGATACTAAGAAATTGTTAATAATTTAGTTAGGGTGATATAGTATCGGGGTTGTTTTTTTAAAGCCTTTTTCTAGTAGATTACAAAATATAGGCATGAAGTAAATATGACAAGATATTAACAATTGTATCTAGGTGATGGATATATCAACATTTTGATATATTCTCCCTGTTTTTTCTGTACTTGAAATTTTTCATAATAAAATTTTTTAAAATATTAATGTTAGCACAAAATTGCTCCCCCATATCTTCTAAAATCAGATAGAGACAATTGACAGAGGAAGAGATGTTTTCATTAAATCCATTCTACTGGAAAAAGGATTTCTGAAGTAATTTTTTAAAGTTTTATTCTGAAAGGTAAAACAACCATAAGTTGCATATTTATTTATGTGTTTAAAATAAAATCTGTGAATAAAGTAATATTTTTCTGCTTTGCTTTTCAGTGGAATATTTCAGATTATTTTTTCCAAAGAGGGGAAACTATTGAAAAAGAATTAAATAAAGAAGAAGCAGCACAGCAAAAGCAGGCAGAAGAGAAAGGAGTGGTTTTAAATCGGCCTTTTCACCCTGCACCACCGTTTGATTGCTTGTGGTTGTGTCTTTATGCAAAATTAGGAGAACTATGTGTGGACCCCCGACCTGCTGTCAGGAAGAGTGCAGGGCAAACTCTGTTTTCAACAATTGGTGCACATGGAACTTTATTACAGCATTCAACGTGGCACACTGTTATTTGGAAGGTATTGTAAAATAACTTGAGTTACCAGCTTTTAATTGGAACACACTTACACGCTTTTTCAATTAAACTTATTCCTATTCATTTTTAAAGCATTTCCGTGCATTTGACAAAACAGAAAGCATTAGCTTTGTCGAATTTTAAGTTGCACCGTATGCAGAACAAATTAAATATTTAAATCTCTCTTTTTCTGTTCATCTCTTGTCTCTGTCTCTGATTTCTGCCTTTGCCCTTCCTTTTTCTCCTTCCATTTTTCCAAGTGGTAAAACTAGGAGTTGCTAAACCACTACATTGTAATTCAAATATAATATAACCAAATGAGAACTTTATAAAGAAAAGAATATCAACAGCAGTGAAATTTACTTGCAGAATCACTAAACAAAAGTAGCCTCCAGTTGGTAGTCTACATGTTCATTCATTAAATAT
>NW_017731579.1:2090113-2090996 GCF_001890085.2 Hipposideros armiger
TGAGCTTATAATAGATACTTATTCAGGCCAGTGAGGTCCAGATAGGCTTCCCAAAGAAAGTCATATTTTACCTGAAAGTTGAAGGCTTTGTACTAGTTCATCAGGCAAGGGTAAGATGAAAGGTAAAGAGTTTTATAGAGAGCTAAAATGAATAAAAGACATAGGAGAAAATTGAGAAGGGGATAATGAGTACCCTAGCATGTTTGAAGGTCTGAAATGAAGAAAACAAGGAAAAGTGTGATTCCGGATGAGGTTGTAGAGGTAGAGAGAAGCCAAACCATGTAAAGCTTTGGAAGTCATTTTCATAAATTTGGACTTCATCCTAAGAGCAATGAAAAAGCACTAAAAGGTTTTAATTCATGATGTACCATGATCAGATACGCAGTTAAAAAGGATCACTTTGAATGGTGTGTGTGGGATGAAATGGCAGCAAGGTAGGATGGCAGGACACTCTTAGACTGGTTAAGAAACTGTTGATGTATATCAGTGGTTCTCAACCAAGGCCAATTTTGCCCTCCCCTCTCTCTCCTGCCTCAAGACGTTTGGCAATATCTGGAGACATTTTTGGTTGTCACAACTGGAGAGGGGCAGGTGCTGCTGGCACCTGGGGAGTAGAGGTGAGGGATGCTGTGACACATCTTGCATTGCATAGGATAGCCCCCACACAAAGAATTACCCAACCCCAAAAGTCAGTAGTATTGAGATTGAGAAACCCGGCTATAGATTTAATGCCTTCAATTCTTGTGGTAGTGATAGGGGTGATAGAAAAAAGTGAACAGAAATACTTTTATTGTGAGCTTGCTGTACATATTATTTTTTTATTATTTTATGCTTGACCTTTTTTTATGTTAAAGCATAAGCATATTTACTCTTTCTGTAGACA
>NW_017731579.1:2093383-2158976 GCF_001890085.2 Hipposideros armiger
AGCTCTTAACCAACGCGCCACTCGGCTGGCCCTATACAGTTTAGTTTTTAAGACCAAAACATTGATACACCCATTGTCCTCTTATTGATGGCCTTTGTTCTTGTATCTGGAAAGAAAAAAAAAATTCTGGATTTTCAGGTTGTAGTGATTTTAATTCATATTATTAGTATCTAAACAGTTTTTTTCTACTTCCATAGGAATTTAAGCAGTAAAATAAAGCATATAGAATTTAAAGTGTCTAACAAAGAAAATTTGATCACTTTTATGGTGATTTTTTTTTTTCTTCCTAATATAGGAGACTTTTCAAGAGCGTGGGATGTTCTTCTTGACCATATACAATCAGCAGCACTCAGCAAGAACAATGAAGTATCTCTGGCTGCACTGAAAAGCTTCCAGGAAATTTTACAGATTGTGTCCCCTGTCAGAGACTCAGATAAGCCTGAGACACCACCTGCAGTTAATGTATCTGTGCCTGTCCTTTTAGGGCCCATATCAGGCCCCAGCCTGAGCAGGCCATTTGTAAGAACAGATTCCATTGGTGAAAGACTTGGAAGATACAGTAGCTCAGAGCCACCCACAGTTACTGATGAGCTTGAAGATTTGAATCTCTGGTGGGCTGCATGGAATGCCTGGTATAGAATTGGATCTGAAAGCACTAAGCCTCCTATTACTTTTGATAAACTGACTTTCATTCCCAGCCAGCCTTTCCTTACAGCTTTAATTCAGATATTTCCAGCTCTCTACCAACACATAAAAACTGGTTTCAACATGGACGACCTGCAAAAGCTGGGAGTCATATTGCACAGTGCTGTTTCAGTCCCAATTAGTTCAGATGCATCCCCTTTCATTCTTCCATCTTATACTGAAGCAGTTTTGACAAGTTTACAGGAAGCTGTACTTACAGCATTAGATGTTCTCCAAAAGGTAATAGAATTTCAGTGGCTGTGTAAGCAATAATGTATGTGGTTCTCTGGAATTTCTTTACTTTGCTATATAGTTTTTGGGATAAATTCTGGATCATCAATATTGTTGTGTATGTATACTTAGGGATAAATTCAGGATTGTAAGGATCTAGTTCTTTTGAAAACTTGTTGGTTTCTATTATATTTTAAAGGGTAATTCAGGTTAGTTCTGAGAGGCTAAGATACTGCCTGCATCCTGTTTCCATTCACCAGCAGTTTTAGTTTCTTCATGCATTTCATCACAAGAGGATGTACTTTTTGGAATAACAACTTTAGTAAAGTACTTATATAATTAGAAAATTAATAAGCAATGGGTTATATATATATATTTTTTTTCATCTGTACCTAAATTTAGTTTGGGAATTGTTGGAAACCTACACAACTTTTTTTTTTTTAAGTAAGAATAAATTTATAAAGTTTTTCTCTCACAGAAATTTTAGAAAGATATATTTTTACATATGTATGTTTTGTTATTGCAAAAAATTATTAAAACAGACCTAAAAATCATTGAGCAAATCCCAGTTAACAAGCAAGAGCGGATCAAAATCAAGGAATTCTTTAAACTGTCAAGATAATTGTTAGTGCAATTCACAACAGCCAAAATGCTAAACAAAAAAATGCTAGCTGAAGAGCCAGCAATTCCAACAAGATAGCTACAACATTCTAACAAAGAATAGAATTACATCCTGATTACACATGTGTGATCAGTAACCATTTGTGTATTGTAAATCATGTTTTCTAATTAACTGATGGCATTATATCTGATGGGAATGATGAAAACTTTCACAGTAGGAATGGTGGTTTCTGCTATACCATAATACCTCTTAATTGCCTCTGGAGGAAGTCTAGCTGAACAGTAATTCTTTCATCTCTTTAACCCTAGCCGCATTGTGCAGGGAAACAAATTGTGTAGAAACTTAAAATTTACGAGAATCTGGCATTTAAAAAAATTGTTGTAGGGATATCAGTTTTCCACAATTGAAATCAAAATTGCTGTTTTTAATTTAAGTGGGGGGGAAAAGTAGCCTCTCAATAATTACTTTTTCCCCTTGATTGACCATGCTCATAAATTGCTTTCTAGACTGCCCTAGAGGGAATGGAAAAATTATTCTATCAAGTAAGAAAAATGCCACAGGCCTTGTGGGATGCCTATAATCTAGAAGTCTCATTCAGATGTTTGAGTCAAGCTTTTATACATATGTAGAGGATAATAAAGAAGCAACAACAAATATCAAAAATTCTTTTCAAGGGAAAAATATGTAATTAAAACAAAAAAAAATCTGCTTTAACAATAAGACAATAAATGGAATCATTCATCCCAATTACTAGAAATTTGTGCTGAGCTTTTAATGGCTTTGAAAAGAACATACACCTTCAGGGCCGTTCGGGTGTCTCAGTTGGTTAAGAGCTTGCTAAAGAGTGTGAGCTCTGAGCAATAGCGGGTTCGAGTCCCATCCCAAGCTGAGCTGCTGCTGAGCTGCCAACAGGTGGCAGAATGTCTCAGCTATAAAAAATAAAAATTAAAAAACAAAAAACATACACCTTCAACCTGAAACTTAAACAGCTTTATTATTTCTATCAAATTGATAGTTTGCATCATTCATTTCATTGTACCCATTATTTATTACTTATGTGATTATCTAAACTGTGTTTCATAATACCTGAAAGTGATACAAACATTTCCTAACAGAGAAAAATTTATGTATTTTTCATTATCTGTAAGAGTCTTTTGATATTTTCCCCCATAGGTGCTAGAAATTTTTTTGCTTTGGAACAAAGTTTATTTGCTTTGGGACTATCCTTAAACTAATAAGCTATCCAGCAAAATATTTTATTGATTAAAAGCTATTTATTTTTTATTTCATGTTTACCCTGATATTTAGGGTCACAGTCTTCTCTTGGTCTCAAATCACTCGTTCCTGACCAAATTGACTTAGTTATGTATGTATGCTAATTAATTTTTTTGTTTTTGCCAAGATATTTTGGCATACATGGGGAACCTAAGAATTTGATTATCTTTCCCCAAGTTCTGAGATCAGGAGACTACATCTGTCTTATTTATTGCTAAACTCCCTAAAGTCAGATGGCTAGATTGCTTCTCTGCCTCCATCAGCAAGGCTGCTGGAGTGGTACTGCAGGAGACACCATCACATTGTGTGCAAATGGCCCCCTTGGAGTTGTGCAGTGAAGCCCTGTCTTCTAGTTCATAGGGGCGAGTTTCTGAATCTCTCTGTATTTCCTCATCTAGAAAATAAAAGTAATAAATCTACAACTTTTTTTTCCTGTTCAGTGGGATAATGTTTGTAAGACTTAGTGAGTACATGGTAGGCACTGAATGAATTCTTGTTAAATAACTTAATGAGAGAATCCTTAAACCATTGCAGAGATTAGATGTCCAGCTTCTTTTCTTCTTTTCACTTACACAGTTTTCAAGAACTAATAGGAAATATTGTTCACATTACTTATTGATTCTCAGCTTTTGGAGTAAAATCTGGTATCAAGTTCATACTATAGGTTTTTCTGATATACAAACTTCAGAATACTGAAGAAAACCCAATAATAACTTTTTCTTAGATGGAGTTTATTGTTAAAAAAAAAGTCAACTCCATATTTTGTATTTTATGATCCTAGAATAGCTTTATAATCTATAAAACTATGTTTTCTTTTTATAAAGGATTACTGAAAATCAAAACATATAGTCAAAGTCATTATTTGGTGCTATGATATTTCCAGAAAAATGGCGATGCTTAGTTTTCTAAGGAGTTCACACAGGTTTTTTTTGTTGTTGTGTTTTTTCAGTCATTGAAAATAAAATAATTCACTTAGGATAATTGTCTCTTTTCCACAGTAATTACTACTTGCTTATTTATAAGAGTTAAGACTCAGCAAGAGGTTAATAAAGAAGAAAGTGAGACTATTAGAAGCAATCAGTAGAGAGAATATTTTAGGCTACAAGCCATTCAAGTTCTTCATTCACTATTTCTGGGAAAAATAACTAAATACTGAGAGATGGTTTTAGATATCTTTATTTTACTTTTTTACTTTGTAATGATAAGATGATCTAACTTAGGTATGGGAGGCATTTTGCTTATCCACTTTCTATCTCAAGATAGTTTTATGTAAAATTTCATTTATAGCTAAATAGCTATATCTTCTCTGAGGGAAAATAAAACTAATCTATTTGACAGGTTAAAAAAGCCATGGATTGCATAAAAACATAAATGCTACAAACATTGTTTAAAAGAAATTCCTCAAAAATTTGAATGCTTTGAATTTTGATTTAGTATTTGAGGATACCTCGAGAGTAGAGTATTCATGGTTTTTGTTGGATACAGCACAAGTATATTTTAGACATTCTATAAATAATATCATTACATGTTTTTTCCACAGAGAAAATAAATACTAAAACAGGAAAATATGCAAGGATGAGAGAAGAAAACACATTTGTGGCTAGAAAAAAAATAAAAACAAGCTTTGTTTTAAGTACTTTTGACATATGTGAATTGGTAATTAAAATCTCCAGTGTCAGGATGTGCATTGTATTCTGTGTTTCATCAAATTATTTGTAGCAATGAGTTTATTTCTATTAAAATTATTTTAATTTTCTTTGTTTAAGTCAAGTCTATATTCAGATACATTGGATGCTTATTAAATAGATACTACCCTGTTAAAAAATTAACAAATATTTCTTTTAGAAACAAATTTTCATACATGATTTATCTTCCCAGTTGTAATGCACATGATTATTTGTTAAAGTTAGCGGACCAGGCATGGTGCAGAAATCAGCTGTCATTTGAATGAACTGATCTTATCACTTAAATATAATAGAACTCAATATCATGTTGGTCAATGAAGCATTCTTAAGGATCTAATGGCTGTATTACTGAACAAGTGATCAGATTGTAGAACCTCAGGACTGCCTTGTACTTCTCTTTAAATGCTTGCCCTTTTTCCAGTCTGTTAAGTAATAAATCACACTTTTTATTAAAAAACGTTTTTTAGTTGATTAATACATTTAACCTACACTTTATCATTAATAATTTAAAATAGCTTAAATGTCCTCCAGGGCTTATAAAAGATTGTATGATATGTAAAATAGGACAGCCATTAAGATTCTTTGGTTAAACAAATGCATGTAATAGTAAAGAACTTAATGGAGTTCAGATTATGCATTCTACTGTTCATGTCTTCCTTTTATAGGCCATCTGTGTAGGACCAGAAAACATGCAGATAATGTATCCAGCTATATTTGACCAGTTACTGGCATTTGTAGAATTTTCCTGTAAACCTCCACAGTACGGACAGCTGGAAACAAAGCACATTGCAAATGCAAAATATAATCAGGTAATCATGGCTTATAAATACAAGTCAATTCCACCTAAGATGAACTCTGATTATCTCAGAAACTTTTCATTCACAAATAAACTTTCATATATCTGTTAACAGTTGAAGCTGAAAAGAAATATTATTTGGAAAATCCTTTCTGTGTTTCTTTTTTTCTTATTTATGATTTTCATTTCCCATGTGGTTCTCCACAAAGTTTGCTGTTTCGTTCCTCTATAGTACATCTTCATTCAAAGTTCTTTCTTGGCTGCCCCATCACACTACAAAATGGCTTCTAAATCCCTAAGCCAAATCTTATCGAAAATAGATACCTGCGTTGCAAAATGAGGATATTTGTGTGTACTACATAAGAAGTTGTCTACTAACTGGTGTGAAATTTAGTTGGATTTTACATAAAAGATTTATAGCCATAATTGGCAAATTTTAAGTTTGTTTTGGCTTAGGGGAAAAGTAAATTTCTGAATGCATGCACATGCTGATTTTGTTCACACAACATAAAAATTATAATTTTACATGGTCCGAAAAGTAGTTTTAATATGTATTAACTTTTCTCATTCTATTTGTCTTGCAACACAATGGAATCACAATAGATCCAACTATTTGCACCGGTGAGTTAAATTTCCTAAAATTGTCCTAACCTATTGGCAACAAATAAAGTACATCTTTCCCAGTTTTTGATAGAATGCTCTGTGTGCTTTTTCCGATAGTTTTAATTTTTGCCTGGCTGAAAATTATTTCATAAAGTACATATCTCTTTGAAAACTTTGCATGTAATATAATCTGACCTAAAACCAAGGCCTGAACTTAAAGACAAAGAAGCTTTCTCTTTGAAAACAATATGATTTCATTTAATCTCATTTATTTTTAACTTCATTTGCAAATATTACTTTCTAGGCGGAATGGGTAGCCTTGAATTATGTACCGTTTGCTGAAAGGTCTTTAGAAGTAGTTGTGGATTTATACCAAAAAACAGCCTGTCACAAAGCAGTGGTGAATGAGAAAGTACTCCAGAATATTATTAAGGTATCTCTTTTTTTTTTAATTTCTACACTTTCATTTGATGATGACAGTATTATTGAAATTACTCTTTAGGTAATAATATATTATCACATATTGAGATAAATGGAAAATATAATTTATATTATTATTTATAGTGACTTTTCTCCAACATTCACGGGTAGTATTTAGGAAGCTGGTTTTCTAATGTATGAGAAGGTTTTTTTAATGAAAAATATTTTAAAGTAAGTATACATTAGATTTTTTACAATTCTTAAATTTTGCCACATAAGACAGTGAGGATCCTGGTTCTTAGGATAGTGCTTCTCACATTTTGAGGTTGATGAGCATTCAGGGAGAAATTCACAGTGCAACCCATTGATTTCACTGATCATGCATGCTGTCTCCTGACAGTCATCTTTAAAATTCAACTCCGTTGACTGTGCCCCATTCCTCCAAAGCTTATTTCTTGTTTTCCCCTCTATTTTGAAGGACAGTCTGAAACATTACTCATCCCCTAGCACATGGATGAACTAAACAGGCCAATATGAACAGACTGCCCTCCAACAAGAACACCTTTCTCTGTTTCTTTCTTTGTGTCCATCCTTTCTTTTTCCCACATTTCTTTGTTAGTAATTCTTTCCTTCATTTCCCTTTCATTCTCTTAGACTTTATCCTGGAAAGATGAACGAATTTGTACAAACTTCTTTTGTACAAGAGCTTTCTCTCAATTTACTTCCTACTCAAATTTCCGTCCTCTTTCAACTTTCCTTAGCTGATGGCCTTCACCTCGCCACCAGTCATTCAACCTATTGTACACTGGCTTACTTCCACATTGTGCTACAGAAACTACTTGCTTCAGGTTACAGAAGATCACATCTTCAAGTCCTGAGCCCTTTTCTAATTCTTTATCTTCCCTATAATGTGGTACCACTTGCCCGTGTCATCTTAAAACTTTCTTCCCTTGACTTTTGTCGTACTTCTTTCTACCCCTTGCCACTCATTCCATCATAACTGTCCTCTCTCTCCTCATTTATTAAGAATATTTTTTAAATCATCTCTGTTACCAGGTACTAACTAAATAGTAAAGATTAAAAATGAATAAGCTAACTCTTACATTTAATAATTCAATATATGGAATATAGAAAGGTAAAGAATACAGTGTGTTAAGTGCTCAGTGACAACCAAAGAGTGGAGGCAGCTTTGCATTCAGATAGACCTGACTTAGAAATAGTGCCCTGCGATTGACTTGCTGCTCTATGATTTTGGGCAAATGAACCAGTCTGAGAATGCTTCTCATCTGTAAAAAAAAAAAGGATAATACCAATATCACTTACATGTCTTAACTAAAAAGAGAATCAATTGAGGAACAGCATTTGATAGTATTTGCCAAGTAGTCCGCTGAGTAAAAATTTTTTCTTCCCGTCATGGACAAGGAAATAACTAAACTGCCTAGGGGATTTTGGCAAGGATGAGCAGAAGGGATACCTGAAGGAGTAATAGGGTTTGGTAGATAAAAAGGGAGCGAGAGGTAAATTTATTACCTAATTTATAGGTAAATTAAGCAGCATAAGAGATCATGATATATTTTAAAGAACTGTTGAGAAATTCAATTTAGAGAGGTGACAGGGCCTGCAATAAGTCTGAAAAGATAGCTATGGGTTTTATTCATAAGGAATCAGACTTTATTATTTAACCGTTGAAGGGTTGAACATTGAAGAGTGATGTGAATCCGTTTGCATTTTAAAAGGAATTAAATAATGCCTTTCTGTACTCTCACTTTGTTGATGCCACTTAACTAACTGCATTGTATTGTAGTTAATTGGACAAGGCTCTTCCTTTCTCAAAAAGTGTGAGCTTTGTGACAGCAAGAACTGAATTTCCCAGTTTCACACACATTTACTGAGTACACACTATATTCCAATCCTTGTGTTAGTTGCTTAAATATTTAAAAAAATAAAATGTATAAATCAAACAGATCTGCGGAGTTTAATGTTCCCTTGGTTTCAGTAAAATACTAATTGCAGTAGTAAACCATACTTTTATCTAACCTTGAGTTATAAAATGTTAACTCAGAATGGCCTTTGTATAATTTAGTATTCTTTTCTTTGCATATGACATACATTCAGGCTCTGACTAGCTTTAACAATAAAAAGGATTTATTGGTGTGCTTAGTTGGAAAAATCAGGGATTCAATAGTATCATCAAAACCCAAATTTTTTTCTCTGTGGTCTGCTTGCTAAGGGTTGACTGCATCCTGTTTTTACTTATAGTTTTAGGCTAAAAAAGGCATTATATATGTCCAGTAGGAGGGGCGTGTGTAGGCGTGCTTCTATTACGTTATTATTCTTAAGTTCCTTAAATTAACCTTAAGTGGATCAGCTTTAGTCCCACCTCTAATCTTAACCAGTGATTATAGCCAGGGAAATGGAGTAGATTGGTTAAATAAGCTAATCATCTCCTTACCCTAATTCCCAGTTGGAGGTAGGGGTCAGCTTCCCCCAAAGCACATGGGGAGAGGAAAGGGATGAATAAATTCTGGGTAAGCTAATTGTCTGTTAGTGGAGGTCCATTTCATGCTAATATAACATGGTTCATATGTGCACTATGTGAGTACTCAGTAATAATTTGTGTGGAGGGTGATAAAATTGGATTTTATATTCATTCACTCCATAACATTGAAATATGAAAATTTATCTGTTTACTCTTTCTGTGACTAGAATTGTTCCATAAAAGCAGAATTTTCATTCTAATGCAAATTATCTGACAGTATGCTGATACTGTTAATTGATGGTACTCTGGGATAACTCACTGTGATAGTTTGGTCAGTCTGGTCTTTTAGTTGCTGCATAGACTATGACCAGAGAAATCCATTCTGAACTGCCAAATTAGCGCTTTAATGGTTAACAATAACTTGTCTCAAAACTTGATCAATTAAAAAGTAAGTCTCAACACCTTAGTCACTATACATAGCTCAGATGCTCTACTCCTGTATCCTCAAGGGTTAAAGGTAAAATAAACCATCGTCTTGAATTATCAATTTTGCTAAAAATATCTGGAAAAGGAAAAAGTCTGTTAAAATGTTAAAGTAGAAGGTAAAATTCAACGAATTTTCGAGATAAAACATAAGACTTCAAATTAATGATTTTTTCGGCTCTGTTTATTCTCCTGTAACCATTACTGGAAAAAAAATAAGCAATATTGATCTTTCTTGGGTGGAAGAACCCCATCAGTCAAAGTATTTTCTGATAGGAGAACTGTGGCAGAATGTTCTAATTCCATAACATCAAGCTGAGGGAAGCTGCAAAGTTTTAAGTTTCCTACTCTTAGCTTTTCAGATAACATCACTATTTTTAATAATGAGAAACTAAGTTTCAGAAAGGTTGTTTCTTCTTCAGGGTCATTGCTTACAAAATGGAGACAGGATTTAAAAGTTTATTTTTCTAGGCAGTAGGATTTGAGGACTATGAATTGGTCTTTCTAGAAAATATCCCTTTTTAAATGAAAATGCCTATGCTATTATTTTTTTCTCTCTGCTGTTGTCTTTTTTGTTTTGTTTTAAGTGAAGTTGTGTGTGTATGTTTTAATTAATGTCTTAAACTTTTTTTTTTCACAGACCCTTAGGGTTCCTCTCAGTTTGAAGTATTCCTGCCCTTCTGAAAGCACATGGAAACTAGCAGTATCTTCTCTCCTCAAAGTTCTTTCTATTGGGCTACCTGTTGCCCGGCAGCATGCTTCTTCTGGAAAATTTGACAGTATGTGGCCAGAACTAGCCAACGCTTTTGAAGACTTTCTCTTTACTAAAAGGTCAGCTAATTTATTTTTAGGACAATCTTTCAAGAACTGTACATTGTACCTATAATTGCTCTAAAACAGTATTTCCTTTCTTCGTTGTATGTTCTTGGCTCCTTTGTTGTGAATTAGTTATCCATATATGTGTGGGTTTATTTCTGGACTCTCAGTTCTGTTCCATTGGTCTGTGTATGTGTGTTTTTCTGCCAGTACCATTGCTGTTTTGATTACTATAGCTTTGTGGTGTAGGTTGAAATCAGGAAGTGTGATACCTCTGGCTTTGTTCTTTTTTCTCGGTATTGCTTTGGTTGTTAATGGTCTTTTGTTGTTTCATACAAATAGGATTTTTTTGTTCTGTTTCTGTGAAAAATGCCACTGGGGTTTTGATAGGGATTGCATTGAATCTGTGGATTGTGTTGGAGTAATATGGACATTTTAACATTGTTAATTCTTCCAATTTCTGAGCACAGAATAACTTTCCATTTCTTTGTTTCTTCTTTAGTTTCTTTCATCAGTGACATAGTTTTCAGGGTACAGGTCTCTCACTTTGTTAAATTTATTCTTAGGTATTTCATTCTTTTAATTGTGATTGTAAACGAGATTCTTTTCTTGATTTCTCTTTCTGATAGTTTGTTGTTAGTGTATACAAACACAACAGATTTTATATATTGATTTTGAACCCCACAACTCTACTGTATTCATTTATTATTTTTAATGTTTTCTTTGGGGGATGTGGAGTCTTTAGGGTTTCTATATGTGAAACCATGTCATCCACAAATACTGGCAATTTTACTTCTTCCTTTCCAATTTGGATGCCTTTTATTTCTTCTGTTTTCTCTGGCTAAGACTTTCAATACTGTGTTGAACAGAACTGGCAAGAGTGGGCATCTTTGTCTTGTTCTTGATCTTAAAGGGAAAGCTTTCTGTTTTTCAACATTGCTATGATGTTAGCTGTGGATTTCTCATATTTAGCTTTTATTATGTTGAGGTACTTCTATGCCCATTTTATTGAAAGTTTTTCTCATAAATGGATGTTGAATCTTGTCAGATGCTTTTTCTGCAGCTATTGAGATGATCATATGATTTTTATCCTTCATTTTGTTAATGTGGTCTGTCATGTTGATTGATGTGCAGATGTTGAACCATCCTTGCTCTGGAATAAATCCCACTTGATCTTAGTGTGATTTGTTTTGTGTTTACCATGAGGTTTATACAAAACATCTTATAGATAAAATAGTCCTTTTTTCTTCTGATAGCATGTTATCTTCATTTGCCTATACAAGTTTTGTCCTTTTCCTCCTCCCCTTTCATTTTTTTGTTGTCACAAATTATCCTCTTTTGGGCCGGCCAAGTGGCATGTTGGTTAAGAGCTGGCTTGGGATGCCAGAGGGCCCCGGTTCGGATCCCACATATGAGGGCCAGTGACACTGCCCTCCACAGCTAAGATGCTGAACACCAGCTCGACCTGGAGCTGGGCTGCCATGAGTCGCCGGCGATGGCGTAGGCTGCAGTGGGTTGCCATGGGCTACCGTGTGTAACCAGCAGCCAGCATGAGTGGCCGTCCAGAAGACGCGACTAATCTGCCTCTCCCAGGAAGAGCTCAATGATGGTGCCAACTTGGGCCAGTGAAGCAACGTTCTCCACAACTAGACTGAAGAACAAAAGGACAGCAACTTGTCTGTTCCCTTTACCCAATTCCCCAATAAAAATCTTGCAAAAAAAAAAACCAAAAACAAATTTTCCTTTTTCTTATGTTGTGTGTTCACTACCAAATTGAAGTAGCTACTATTTTTAATGATTTTTTGCCCTTTAATCTTTATGCTATAATTGTTCCACACTCTAGTCTGTAATAGAGTTGTAATTTTCTGATTCTGCCTACCATCCTACTCAAAGTTTTATGTATTTTTGGCTTTTCATTTCCAGTAGAACCGTTCCTTTAAACATTTCTTGTAAGGCAGGTTTTGAGATAGTGAACTCCTGCTTTTCTTTGTCTGCGAAAGCCTTTATTTCTCCTTTATATCTGAAAGACCACTTTGCTGGATATATTATTCTTGTCTGGCAGGTTTTATTTTTTATTATTTTGAATATGTCACTCCGCTCTCTCCTGGGCTGTAGAGTTTACGCTGAGAAATCTGCTGATATAGCCTGATGGGGGTTTCTTTGTAAGTTACTGTCGTTTTTTCCCCTGGCTAACTTAAGAATTATTTTTTTATCATTGACTTTAGACAATTTTAGTATAACGCATCTTGGAGAAGGTCTTTTTGTATTGAGATAATTAGGTGTTCTGTTAGCTTCTGGTGCTTCTATTCCCAGTTCCTTCCCCAGGATTGGGAAGTTCTTATTTATTATTCCTTTAATAAGCTCTCTGTTCCCTTCTCCCTCTCTTCTTCTAAGGATACCCATTATCCTTATGTTGCCCTTTATAATGGACTTGGATAGTTCTCATAGAGTTCTTTCATTAAAAAAAAAAAATCTTAGTTCTCTCTCTTCTTCCACCTGCATTATTTGTAGATTTATACCTTCAAGCTCACTAATTCTCTCTTCCATACAGTCTGTTCTATTTCTAATGCTTTCTAATTCATTCTTCATCTCATTTATTGAGTTCAGCTCCAGAATTTCTGTTTGGTTCTTTTTTTAGAGTTTCAATCTCTTTGGTAAAGTATTCCTTCTGTTCATTAATTGTATTCCTGAGCTCACTAAACTGCCTTTCTGAGTTTTCTTTTATCTTGTTTAGTTTCTTTATGACAACTATTTTGAATTTTCTATCATTTAGGTCAAAATCTTCTGTGACTTCGGATTTGATTTCTGGAGAATTGTCATTTTCTTTTTGTTACCATGATTATCCATGGTGCTTTATGGGTTGTTCCTCTGCCGGCTCATTTAAAGTAGAAAAAGCCTTTCTTCTTTAGGCATAGCTTTAATTTTAACAATTCAGCAGATTGATAATCAGAGGCCTTTCTTTATTTTTCCAAAAGGTGGCACTATAGCACAAGCTTTTGGTTTCTCTTACCTGAGCTAATTCTAGTTATTTGAGAGCCAACAGTTTCCACGTTCTAAGGCCTCTGTCAGATGTGTCAAGTGTGCCCTCTTTGTCACTACTTGTACCTCTGGGGTTGCTGGTACTTTACTGCTTCCAATGTTGCTGCAGTTGTGAGTTTCTTTGCTGTTGCAGGCAACACCATCAGGGTCACAGAGATTGCCACGCCCCTGATGCATCTAGGGTGTCTGAGTCTCAGGCAGTGTGTCTGGAGCCGGAGTCCCAAGCCCGACATTGCTGCTGCCTGATTTCTTGAGGCAGCTGGCTCTACTTTGACCTGGTAGCAAGAAATGCATGTGCACCACCTCTGCTGCTGTTACCAAGCCCCTGTGGTGCGGCACTTCCACAGCCAGGGGAGGAAGCCAGTAGCTCCCGCGCTTACCCTGCAGAGGCCCTGAAACCGGGTGCTAGAGTTGTGGCCCCATTACTGCTGCTTCCACCGTGCTCCCTTAGGCTGCAGGGTTATAGGCACCATCCCTGCCATCCCTTCAGTTCCACCTACCATATGCATTCCAGTCCACCCACCTCAGATGTACAGATGTGCGGATCTCTCCGGCATCCTAGTGTGTTGAGCAAAGGAATCTTTGCTGAGTAATAGATGTTTCACTAGTTATAGGTAAAGAGGAGAGAAAAAAGGGAGCATCTCACGTCATCATTAGCTAATAATAAAAATGAAGTTTTTACTATGATGTCATCCGTGAATAAGCTTTTAGATCAGTTTTGGGTTTTCTAGTTTTTTGTTTACTTGTTTGTTTGCAATGAGTACGACTTCTAGAAGACACATGGGCTAGTGTGAATTCATACAATAAATGGTCTGTGGACCTTAAGTTAAAAATCACTAAGTGCTACCCAAAATAATTGAAATGAAATGAAACATCTTCACACAAAAACTTGTATACTAATGTTCATGGCAGCATTATCATAATAATCAAAAAAGGAAAACAATCCTGAAGTTCATCAGCTGATGAATAGACAAATTAAATGCGGTAAATCCATACAGAGGAATATTCTGCCATGAAAAGGAATGGAGTATTGATGCTTGCTATGACATAGATGAATACTGAACACATTATACTAAAGTGAAAGAAACCAGACACAAAAGGCCATGTATTATGTGATCTCATTTATATGAAATGTCCAAAATAGCCAAATCCAATGAGACAGAGTAGATTAATGGTTGTCAGAAGTGGGAAGAGGGGAGAATGGGGAGTGACTACTAATGGATACAGGTCTTTTGGAGGGTGATGAAAATATTCTAGAATTAGAAGAGACAGCCATTGCACAACTTTGTGAATATATTAAAAAGCACTGAATTATACACTTTAAAAGGATGAATTTATGGTATATGAATTATATCTCAAAAAAAATTTTTAATGTACTATACAGAGAGAATAAAAAAATACAAATAATAGCAGTTTGAAGGCTATTTTATTTTAAATAAAAATTAATGAAAATAATTTTTTTAAAAAACACTACTGTAAACTTACAGAACATAAGGATTTTTTTTTTTAAAGATTTTTATTGGGGAATTGGAACAGCGCTGGGGAATTGGGAGAAGGGGAACAGACAAGTTGCTGTCGTTTTGTTCTTCAGTTTAGTTGTGGAAGACGTTGCTTCCCTGGCCCAAGTTGGCACCATCATTACGCTCTTCCCAGGCGAGGCAGATCAGTCTCCAGCTTCTGGATGGCCGCTCACACTGGCTGCTGGCTATACACGGTAGCCCATGGCAACCCACTGCATCAGGGGCTGCAGCCTACGCCATCGCCAGCCACTCAAAGCAGCCCAGCTCCAGGTCGAGCTGGTGTTCAGCATCTTAGCTGTAGAGAGCAGTGTCACTGGCCCTCATACGAGGGATCTGAACTGGGGCCCTCTGGCGTCCCAAGCCAGTTCTTAACCATCGCGCCACTTGGCCGGCCCAGAACATAAGGATCTTATATGGCCCATTTGTACTTACAATATTGACTATCTCCCCTTATAATTTTTAGGTAAATTCTGTTCATTTGTACTTACAATATTGACTATCTCCCTTTATAATTTTTAGGTAAATTCTGTTAATCGTTAGCCTGTTTTAAAGCTCAATCAATATTTTTGATGTGCTCAAAGTATCTAGTAAGGATACTAACTATAAATTAAAATAACCATTAGTTTGGTTTCTGAGATCAATTACCAAACTTGTGTATAGTCGAATAATTTCCTAAATTTATTGATCATTAGGATTAGGAAGAGTGAACATTTAAGTTTTTAGCTTTGTATTCTACTTTCTTCCCTCATGATAAGATATTTAAAAAATATAGTTTAGTGTTTCTGATATATGATCCCATAATATTAATATTATTACAGTATGTTTCTAAAAAGCTTTTTTTATTGGTAGTCAGCCAGTTGGCATTTGTGCTCGTGTATTTTAATACCTATAATAGATAAACCAAATAATACCAAACAGAGCAATAATAGGCCTAAATACAAAACTACATACTATACTTCTAAACCTAAACGTAATTTAGAACATAAAAGAATTTAGGCTCAAATATCAGATAAATCTAGGTTCAAATTGTGGCCTTGTCATTTATTTGCAGTGTGTTCTTGATCATATTACTAGCCATTCTGAGCTTCGGTTTCCTCTTCTATCAATGGTAATAATATTCCATGTAGTTACTGTGGGAACATAGGAAATAATACAAATAAAGCTCTTAGTACAGTGGGGGCTCTCTAATTTTAGCTGTCGTTGTTATTGTAATAATCATTACTATCCTATGCTCAGCTGTTTTGAAGTAGTTAATATTTCAATGTTTCATAAGTTTAATACCATTTTACTGCTGTTTTATTGAGAGCCACAGGGTCTAGAATTTACCTCAGAAATATTGATTTCTTCTGATGTTACTGGAACAATTTTCTGCTTTAGAAAGTCTGAATCGGTTCTCTTTTTTTCAGATATTCTCTGTATTTTATTGTAAAGATCTTTAATATATTAAAGATCAGTTTTTAATGGACAGTCTCTGAGTGTATAATTCAGCAAATTGAGCAAGGCCCTCTTTAAATCATTGGTAATATCAGGGGTGCCAAAAAAATGCATACACATGACTTGTATTCATCTTTTGTTACCGGTATATATTATTACAATTTTAATACAGATTTTCCTTTCTTAAAATGTTTATACATTTTTTGGCACCTTCCATATATGTAAATTCAGGTATCATCTCAGTGGTAATTTTTCCTATAGCTGCAGATGGTAATTACTTTTCTTGGTTTTTGCATTTATGGTACTGAAAGAAGATTAGTTTTACAGATTTTATTTAGTTCAGGATTTGGCCAAGTATTTTTGTAGCTGTAATTTTGTGTTTGTTATTAGCTTAGTGATTTATACAATGACTTCAATTAAAAATACTGTTCTTTTAAATAAATAGTGATGTCATAACCTGGGGAGAAAATATGATTTTTTTTTTGTCATTTGAATACTGTTTATTTTCTATTTGTATTTCCAGGGACTATTTTACCTTTAAAAATCAAGTGTTTATTTATTTTTTAGCATACCTCCAGATAACCTCTCTATTCAAGAATTTCAAAGAAATGAAAGTATTGATGTCGAGGTAAGGAAGCGATTTAAAATATTTTCCTGTGACCATTTATGTAAATCACATAGTAGAAATGTTGAAACTATAAAATTGGTAAGAGTGAAGTAAAGTAATAGGTTAAGCTTGAACCTAAAAGCATTAAAACTCATGAAGTTTAAAGGTTAATTTTAAAGCACTAACCTTTTAAAAATGACTTCCTTGTATTTTTTAGCTTTGTGCTGTGTGTCTGTTTTCTAGATACTTAGTTGTGCCATTTAATAATTTTAAACAGCAGTTGATTCAGCAAAATAAATCCATTAGTCAGCGAGTATGTATTTGAGAGCTCACTCTATAGATTGACAAATCAGATGTTTATAGTTCAAATTAATCAATGAGTTGCAAATATTTTTCCATTTTTAACCAGCTATAGAAACAGCCTCTGGAATTCTTGAAGCAAATAATGGGTGTTTTTTAAAGAAAATTTTTGTTGATTATAAATGAAGTTTAAAGTAGTTTTTGGTTATGGATTTTTTTATTGGGGAAATCATTGTTTTTCATATTTTTCCTTTAAGTGGAATAGGGGAACTTTTAAGTAAATCAAATCAATTACTTTATAGTGTACATAAAAAGTATAGGCATCATCATATAAGTACAAAACATTGTTTTTTATCCCAATAGTATATTAAAACTCTCCTAAACTTTTTTTTTCAAACTTTTTTTCTTCAAAAGGCAAAATAATATATTACATGTTAAAAATAAGCTATTAAACAAAAATTAGTATAACTTTGCTTTCTCTTATGGCTCATTTTTATGGTTTTAAAAGGTGATTTAAATCTTATTCTTAATCCTGTTTTAGATATTTGATTCTAACATGGATAAATTTCACATGCTGACTTTTTCTCTAGAGCACTGTTTACACATGCCATGTTGAAGATCAACATTTGCTAAAATTGTTTCAGAGTAAACAGTTTATACTATTGACTATGTTGTGATAAAGTTATTTACTAAGGCAGATGGGGGAAACAGACTATGTTAACACTAAAATATCTGTGTACTTCTATTAAGGAAGATTCTTTAAGTGATTTTTTTAAACAAATAAAATTTAAATTTTACTTTAGAAATTATCATTTGAGTCAGTCTTTTTCAAGAAAAAAAAATGCATTTGAATTTGCCTCTTTCGTTTTAGGTAGTTCAGCTTATCAGCACTGAGATATTACCTTATGCCAATTTTATTCCTAAGGAATTTGTTGGTCAGATAATGACCATGCTTAATAAGGGCTCAATACATTCTCAGTCATCTTCATTTACAGGTATGTTATTTCAATGATTTTTTAAAACTTGTAGTAAGTATTGAAGTACTTTTGAAGAAGCTGACTGTAGAAATGTTTACTTCTGTGACTGTGGTAAATGTAAACAGGAGAATGGTTAGGTACTTTTTAAGAATGTGATTTAGACCATTAAGCTTTATGAGGGGAAAATGTGGTAAATATTTTGTGGATTATGTGTAATAAAGTAAATTGCATAACACTTAAGGAATCCGCTTAAGACTTTGCAGGCGGACACAAGTTACCAGTTTTGGATTATTGGGAGGTAATAAGTGTGTATTCTGTCACTTAGCAGTTGGTTAACTTCTCTAAATCTGAGATTTGTCATCTGTAAAATAAAGATATTAATACCAACCTCTCAGTACTACAGATTGCACAGTTATTCCATTTTAAAAAAAAATGCCTTGGGGCGGCTGGTTAGTTTAGTTGGTTAGATCACAGTGCTCATAATACCAGAGGTTGCCGGTTCGATTCCCACATGGGCCATTGAGTTGCGCCCTCCACAACTAGATTGAAACAACTACTTGACTTGGAGCTAATGGGTCCTGGAAAAACATACTGTTTCTCCGCCACCACAAAAAAAAAAAAAAAAAATTAAAAAGATGCTTTGACACTAGTTAAGGGAACTTACATTTAGCGAATACCTACTCTGCGTAAGGTATTAAGGAAGGAACAGAATATTAATCTCATTCCTCACAACATTTCTGTGAGGATAGGTTACACCATGTTACAAAATGAAAATGGGTTTAGAAAGCTTGATAAAAATTGCCCACAATCTTAAGGTTGGAGGCAAAAGTTCATTCTTAAAACGAAGTACATGCTTCCTTTGATTATATCATGCTACCTTACTGGAAGATGATATATAAGTTAGTTTTTTTGCTATTATTTCTCTTTTTCTAAACCTGTGCTCAAGTGTTAAATGTAATTGTGGCATCATAATGTGATTTTTCTGTGAAATTAAAAATTTGTGAATTTGTGCCATGAATATCCTTAATCCCCAGAGTTCACCAGAGCCATGACTTCTATTAAGCTGTGCTGAACATTTTAAAGAGCATATATATGCACAGTTTGACCATTAGATGTCTCTCATACTGCTTACTTCACAAACATTTTCTCCTAGCCCAATTTCTAAAACTGATCTTGTAAAGTGCAGATTTCACAAACATGAGAACCTCAGAGAAAAAAATTTTGTCTGCTTATTTTAATAATATAATCAACTTTTTGTTAAGTACCTTAAAACTTTAAATTTTTATAAAATATGTATTAAGAACAATGTTTATAATTACTAGATGTAAATATTCCCTGCTAAACAAGACCAGTCTATAAACACTGAGGTTTTACTGATCTTGTTTTGTCCCCTGCTCTTAAGTATGATCTGGCAGCCAGGTTCAGAGACATTTGAGAAAATCTCCCAACGTGAAAGAAAAAGACTAAAACAAATGAAAAGGGGTAAAAGAAACCGGTAGGAAAGAGATAACGCACAGTCATAGGAAACATTTTTAAAAAGAAAAGTACAATCAATATAATTAGGATGCCCAAAGAGATCAAAGATTTTACATCCATGAAACAAGAAAAATGCTATTAAAAGGGAACAGTCAGAACATGAAAGAGTTCATAGAAACTAAAAAAGTAATAGCTGAAGTAATAGCTGAAGTATTAGAAGAAAATTAAGGAAATAACCCAGAAAGTGGAGCAAGGACCAAAAAGATGGACATATGAGAAGAAATATGAGAAGAAAGAAGTAAAATGAATCAAAGGGTCTAACATCTGACAGTAGATCTTCTAGAAAGAGAAAAGAGAGAAAAGCTAGGAGAGAAAATTCTCAAAGGAACAATGTGAAGAAATAAATTCCCAGATTAAAAATGGTCACTCGGGACCCAGAACAGTGAAAGAAAAAGGACCCACACTAAAGCATGTCATCAAGAAATATAAAAAAATAGGGATAAAGAGAAGATCCTAAACGATTTCAGAAAGAAAAGAAAAAACTTTCACCCAAAAGAGTTGTATCAAATTGACATTGGAATTCTCAGTAGCAACATTGGAAGCTAGAAGACATTGAGGCAGTGGTTTCAAAGTTATAAATGGAAAGGATTTTTAACATGGAGTTTCATACCTAGGCCTACTATTGGCTAAGTATGAGTGTAGAACAGTGATTCTCAAATGTCAGTGAGCATTATAATGAACTGGAGGTCAAGCCATTGCTGGGCGATGTCCCCAGAGTTTCTGATTCAGTAGGTCTGCGGTGGGCCATGACAGCCTGCATTTCTAACAGGTTCTCTTGTGATGCTGATGCTGCTACATAGGAGCCACACTTTGAGTACCACAGTAAAATAATGACATTTTTAGAAATGTAAGGTCTCAAAAATTGTATATCTCATTCACTCTCAGCTACTACAGAATATGCTCCATGAAAACAAAGAAGTAAACCAAGTAAGGGGAAGGCATGAGATCTGGGAAGTATGACATAACACAAGAGAGAATAAAAACAATTCACAGGGTGATCACAAAGACTAGGTACAGGATATAGCTGGCGGACAGCATACCTGGAGAGCAACTAATCCAGACTGGAGCAGAGGTCCGGCTCCAGGAAGGATGTTGCCAAGACAACAGAAAGAAAGAATGAGATCATTCCAAGTTTGATCAGGTAGAAAACTGTTGAGAGGTATTCTCTAGTGCTGCTGAAGGGTATAAAAAGACCAAGACAAGAAAAACGTTGAGTAGAAGTGATGGCAGTGGACAGTCTTGCCTTGTTTTTGATCTTGCAGCCAAAGCTCAAGGCGAAAATTATTTATATCTATGCATGCCATTCATTATAAGTTTTTCATAAATACCCTTTATCAGTTGAACAATTTCCTTCTATTCTTAGTGTGCTAAGAGTTATTAAAATGTATTAATTTAACCTTTCATTAACCATCAAAACTTACTTTACAGAAGCAGAGATTGATATTCGTTTGAGAGAAGAATTTTCTAAAATGTGTTTTGAAACATTGCTCCAGTTTTCCTTCAGTAATAAAGTCACAACACCTCAAGAAGGCTACATCTCACGAATGGCACTCTCAGTGCTTTTAAAGAGGTCTCAAGATGTACTACATCGCTATATAGAGGATGAAAGATTGAGTGGTAAATGCCCTCTTCCAAGGTATTTATTTTATTTTACGGATGAAGGAAATACAATATAATAGTTATTAATAATAAAAAAACTTTGAAAAACAAGCTTTGTCATAAGTGATCTGAACTTAACCCAAGGCTGTTTATAATTTGCAATGTAAATATTCATAAATTTTGCTTCCGATGTAGTAATGTTTTTGTTACGGGGTGCTTCTTCAGATTCCTCATGGAGGCTACGTAATATATGATACATGTACCAAATTGCCTTTTTGAATTTGAAAAACAAAATTGAACTCTAAAATATAATCTTCTCTCAAGGATTTTTGGATAAGGACTTAATGGATCTGTGTGAGCACATGACTGTGGATCTCTCTAGAGAGAAAATAATAGGTAAATTATACTCGAGGAACTTCATAGTTTGTTTTACAGTCATTTCTAGGGTTCTTTATAGGTCAGCTAGCCATATCTTAGACCTTCTTTTATCTCATTTGCTTTTTTAAGCGCCTGTACCTAAACTGATTTGCTTCTCATTTAGCCAAACTATAACAGTGCAAAGGGCTCTGGGCCTTTTTGCTAAGGCTAATCAAAGTTGGGGTATAGATCAGAATTTATCAAAAAATGCCATCATAAATTAGAGTTATGTTGTCTATTTTTAATGTGGCAGTTATAGAACTTAAGGCAAAGCAAATGAAGCAAATAGGAAATAATATTGGAAGACAAAATCATCACAGTCAGGAGAGGAAAATCACTGTGGGTCCCATCTCATAAGGTGGTATTGGATAGGTAAATCACTAGCCCTAAATCTTCGTGCACATTCTTATTTACTTATAGTAAATTTCTGGAGTTGGAATTGACCTGTCAAAGATACAGAGCTTTTAAAAGCTTTTGCTATGTATTACAAATTGCCTACCAGAGATTTCTACCAATTTACTTTCTCCCAGGAGTATATGAATATCCTTTTCTTCCATTTTTATCATTTTAAAATTATTTGCCAGTTTATAATTTTATTATCTTTTTCCAATATGATGAATGAAAAATAGTGATATAGTAGTTTGCTGGGGTTTTTGGTTTTGGTTTTGGTTTTTTTCATTATCAACCCTTATTAACCATAGTATTTCTACTTTTAGGATTCACTATATTTAGAAGTTCTAGGACATAAACATTATACTTACCCATATTCAGATTTATATACAACATTCCAAAGACAGTTGTTAGTAATTCTATTATAGTCATAATTGAAAATTGATTTATCAAAATTGATCTCTGAAGTATAGTTGGAAAAGCAGTAATAAAGTTGCCTTGCTTGGAAAATTTTATTACATTATAACATATTATTTGATTTCAGAAAGTAACTTTTCCTTCATTTTTTATGTTTATTGCTTTTAAATTGAGTCTTTTTTATAGTTATGCTATGAAGTGTTATATTGTATCAGCCTAGTTTGATGCAGTCATCATTACATTATTTTCTAAAAAGCATTGCAATACAGTTAAATATTTCTATGTTTACAAAGGTTGGCTTGAAAGAGTACCCTGTCATAGTGTTAGGAAAATCTTATCTGTAGAATAACACAGATTCATACCAGGAATGGGGGGGTGGGTACTACAATACACAAGAGCTTTATTTGTGTAGGAGGAAAAAAGGGACTCAAGCTACTCTTACTGATCTTTTATTACTCCAAGTTCATTCTTCATTGCTAATGTTTCCAAATAGTGCCACCTTTGGACTGATTTTGAGCATTGTTATTTGTTGTATTAGAATGTTAAATAAGTACTATTGTAATTTTAAATGTACTTTTAACATGATAAAATATGTGCCAAGAGGTAATAGTAGTCTTTATTTCCATTTAAGCTTTGGCAAATCCTTTTTAGTTCTAATTAGTTAAAAATAAAAATAAAAATAAACCTTTCACAGAGAAGTTTTAAAAGCATATATTAGAAGATATTTCAATTTTAAGTAGTTATATGAAATATCTTACAAATTAATTTAGATTTGCATGAGTAGATTGCCTTTCCCTTCTCTTTTAAATTGATAACTTATGGTAAGAATAACTATATATCTTATTTTGTACATTGAAGTGTATGTTAGTAAAACTGTTTTTCTTTTATAAGTATGTAAAATTAACATTAACTTTGCATTGTATTCAGTTTTTTCAAAGTATGTCTATTTGTAGAAACCCAGTAAAAAAGGCACATTCCATATCTTAAATCTTGATGGAAATAATTTCCCATCTCTTTTTTAGGCAACAAGTAACAGAAATCATATTTGTTTTAAAAGCAGTCAGTACTCTCATTGATTCACTTAAGAAAACTCAGCCTGAGAATGGTAAGTGCTTAGAAACTCAGTTATTCTAAACTCATAACATTTATGTTTTTTTTGAGATGTACTTTTGTATGATTATTAAGTTAACTGAATTTTAGGAACATAACAGCTATTAGACTTTCTTTTCTCCAGTTCTTATGACAGCAAAGCATCAAGTCCATTAAGATGTCAATTAAGTAAAAATAATTTGTAATGTTTTATCTTCTTTATGTTAAACAATAGTTTAGCTGACGTTTTTTAAACAAAATTGGTTTGAATTCAGGGCGTTGCATGGAAAATTCATTTTTCATATATTTTTAATGTAGAACATCACCGACTTTTTTGGGTGGGAGGAGGCTTCCATCCTGCATTTGTACTGATTTACTGTGTAGATATAAACTGTGTAAATAACGTTGAATCATTTTTATAGCCCCTTCTCTTTTGTTTCCCCTTTCTGTTACTCATTCCTATCCCATCCATTCTTTACATTATTGCCAGAAATGACTTTTCCAAAAGTACATTTGATCATTCGTTTTCCCATCCTTGTAAAACAAAACAAAAACCTCTTTTTATTTACCATTAACTACAAAGTGTGCAGAGGCCTGTCCGACGCCATTCTATTTCTGCTTGATTTCCCACTAGACTTCATGTACCCCACTTTCACACCAAGCTAAAATCCTCAGTCTACCCAAGTATTCCTGACCCTTCGCTTGTTTCATTCTTCTGCCTCCACCCACCTCCTTCAAATACCACTCCACTTTTGAACCTATTTTAATGCTTCAAGGTGAGTTCCCTTTTCATTGAACTCCTAGCTCTTTCATGTGTACCTTTGTCTTACAGCACTCTATTTGTATTACAGTAATGCATGTCCATGACTCACTCCCCTGAAACTGTAAACTTCTTGAGAGGCTTTTTGGACCATGTTTTGTTGTATTTTGAATCCTATACGTCATTGCTCCTCAAAGTGTGGTTTGTTGGACCAGCCATTGATCTTAAGAGTTTGTTACTGGCCTAGGACAAGATAAAGAGCTGGCACCAGAATATAAGTCACTTGTGTCACTAAATACACTGGTTCAGCTGATATTTTTTATACAAGACTTTGTTAAAGAAGGAAGTGTATTGATTTACATTCTGGCACAGGCACCTTAGCAGACTGGTACTTTCAACAGCATTGCTTTTAATACCAAAGGAAAAAGGAGTTCCTGATAAGTGAGTCACAGGATATTTGTTCCTGTCAATTATTGTATGATTAAATACATATTTTTCTGTTTTCAAAATCCACTCATTGGTACTTTGGCCTTGAAAGGGTTATTATATGAAATCTTATGGGCGACACACTTATATTTAGTCAACCCAAAGGAAGGGGTGAAATTTCTAAGAAAAATCGTGGAGCAATGTCCTAAATCCATCCCATCAAATTCAAATTTGTGTTCTCTTAAAAAAACGTTCTGGTTGGTTTTTCAGAAAGGGAAACCATGCATTGACTCTCTAGAGACCAGTAAAATCTTTATTAGATCGCAGGATAGAATTTGATACTTAAAAAGTATATTATACTTAAGACATAAACCTGATTTTCTATTTCCCATGTTACTGCTATAGATATATTAAATATAACCAGTATATTTAAATGCATAGTACTTGCATTATGTGGTATGATCTTTAGACAGCTGTCAAGAATTTAACCAGAACTTGTATAAAGGAAGAAAAGGGAAGGAAAACTCAGTAACTTTTTTTTTTTTTTTTTACAAAGCAGTTGGGCCATGGATAGGACAGTGTAGTAATTAATGTTAAAAATTGTTTGAGAGTTTGAATTATGCCTCTAGGTAAATTAAATGTAGCCATAAACGATGATGATGATAACATATTAGGAAGGTATGACAAGCTTCATTAAGAAACAGAAAAAAAGAAGATAACTCAGAGAAAGCTAGGCCTTTCTAGCAGAAATACTTGGACTGCTCATTGCCAGTCCAAAATTAATTCAGGAGGATGGCTACAAGGCTTGGAACCAATGTACATCCAACATCTGTTTAGCACATTTGTTACTTGTTTTAGGGTTTCCTAGTGGGAGAGGAGGCGTTTGTTAGACTTATTTTTAGTTTGGGGGAATTTTGTTTTTATCATTTTACTTGATCTTTATTTAAAAATTTGAATAGGTAACAAACATACACATGGTTCAAAAATTCAAAAATATAAAAAGATATACAGGGAAAAGTTTTAGGATGATCTTTCCTATATTCTATATCTGCCCAGTTCTTACCTCATAATAGGCAACCACTTTTATTAGTTTGTGAATCCTTCCATAAGTTTATTATGTAAATATAAAATATATACTCCAGTATGCCCCATTTTTAACACAAATGAATATGAATATGCTCCATATTATACCTACTGTTCTCAGCACTTTTTTTCCCACTTCATGGAGAATCTTCCATAGCCATACAATAGTTTTTAATCTACTTTATTTTTATTTTTTTTTTATAGGTAAGTCCAAAGTGCCCACCAAGATCTATGGTGAGGTTTTAAAAACTATTTTAAGAAACTTGAGCAGCTTCCCCTGAGTTTAAGATGTTACCTTAAATAATGTATTTTTGTATTTGCCTGTAATAAACAAATAATTAGTTTGGTTAGTTCACTTTATATCTAGGCAATCTAGTTGGTTTCAATCTATGCAGTCGTTTTTTGTTTTTTCCAATTTTTTTTATTGTGCTAAAATACACATAATAAAATTTACCGTCTTAACAATTTTTAAGTGTATTGTTCAGTGGTATTAAATACATTCATAATGTTGTGCAACCATCACCACCATCTCCATAACTCTTTCATCTTATAACTGAAACTCTGTACTCATTGAATAACTCTCTATTCCCCACTCCTCCTAACCTCTGCCAGCCACCAGCCTACTTTCTGTCTCTGATTTTGACTGCTCTAAGTACCTCATATAAGTGGAATCATACAATATTTGTCTTTTTGTGACTGGCCTATTTCACTTAGTGTGATGTCATCAAGGTTCATCCATATGGTAGTATATTGCACAATTTCCTTCCTTTTTGAGGCTGAGTAATATCCCTGTGTGTGTATGTGTGTGTGTGTGACATTTTCTTTATCCATTCATCCATTGGTGGATACCTGGGTTGCTTCCATGTTTTAGCTATTGTGAATTATGCTCCTATGAACATGTGTGTACAGATACCTCTTCGAGACCCTGCTTTCAGTTCCTTTTGGGTATATACCCAGAAGAGGAATTGCTAGATCATATGATAATTCTATTTCTTATTTTTTTGAGGAACCACTATACTGTTTTCCACAGTGGCTATATAGTTTTATATTTCTACCAACAGTGAAGAAGTTTTCCAATTTTTCCACATTCTCATCAACACTTATTTTGTTTTTTTAATAGTAGCCATTCTAATGAGGTGGTATCTCATTGTAGTTTTTATTTGTATTTCCCTGATGATTAGTGATGTTGAACATGCTTTATTGGCCATTTATATATCTCCTTTGGAGAAATGTCTGTCAAATCCTTTGCCCATTTTTGAATCAAGTTATTTGATTTTTTTGTTGTTGAAACCTCTTTGCACCTTTGTGATCAGAAACAGCGATCACAAACAGATCCCTGATAATGCACCCTGACCTCCCACAAGCTGTGTGCAAGCTGCTCCAGGAACACATACACAGCTGCCTAGCACATGGCTTAGGGGTCAGGGATGGGTAGCTGCTACTGTGCTAAGAGGTGAAATTGACCAAAATTAACTACAATATATTGTCCAAGTCTTCCCCTTGAAGTTGCAAGCCTTAGGTACACTCCTGAGTTCCATCCATAATAGTGGCATCAAACAGATGCTGCCAGTGCAGTTGTTTTCTTGGTGGGTAGACAGATTCCTGGTATTTCCTACTCCGTCATTTTCCCAGAATCCTCTCTTTACAATCTTTTGTTAATTATTAGTAGAAAGTTTCATAGAAGAAAGCTGGAGCAGACTGTTTAAAACTTCTCAGACCAGTGGTTTTTAAACCTTTGTTTGTTTTTTGTTAAGCAGCAAAATTCTTTTTACAAATAAAATCTGATACGGATTCCCAACATATGAAACAGATAAAAGCAGAACAGCTCTGGCCTGATAGTCCCTCCCTCATCACTACCCATATTCCTCTTTTCTTCTTCCCACCCTCACTCAAGAAGTCCCTGTTTGGGTGTAGAAGGGATTAAATGAATACTTCAGCATTTCCCAGGATATGTACTAAGGAATGAATATTGATGATGAGTGATGTCAGTAGATATTGAATGGAAAAAAATTCCATGAATAATTGTTGGAAACCCTGGATTAGATAAAGTTAAACCTATTCTTTTACTACAAGCCTTTAATAAACTCATGTAAATTATGAATCCCCAAAGGGAAGATAATATATATATAACATTTGCCAAACTTACTTGACTATGAGTTTTTTTTAAGAACACTAGTTTGAGAAACTCATTCTTTTATTCTACAGCAGGAGTTGAGATAAAAAGAAAATAAATGACTTGATCAGGGACACCCAACACTACCTTATTTCAGAAAGGTTTTTTGGCACTCAGTAAATTGTAGTAAAAAATAGAATCAGAGCTCCTTTAGCATAGTGTATACATGCAATACTGCCTCCCAGATTTGAGAGTTGTTCCACGAAGTGTCATATACATAGACTGTGTAAGAAAAATCTGTTAGCAGGTTATATTGCTTATTACACTCTCCACAGTATGCACAGTGCTTACAGGAAAATAGAAATGCAATCTGTGATCTCAGACTAGAAGGAAATTACAAACTGATTGAGATATAACACTTTTGCCCATTCACTAAATAGTATTCAGTTATACTAGTATGATGGTGGTAATGAAGGTAGACATGCCCCTCCCCACTACAGCTTAAATCTAGTGATATACATTAAAGATTATCTAATAGTACAAGAGAAGAGTGGGTCTATGTGTGGTTATTTGAAATTAAAATCAATATCAAGGACATTACTGGGAAAATCATTTAAATTATTTATATTTTTAGCATACAACTGAATAAAACATTGAATTGCTTTCTAATTGTTCTTGAAATGTACACTGCATTCTCTGGCAAGTATACTGAAAATATTTGAATTATTAAATGTTTAAAAATGTTAAACATTTGAGGGCCGGCCAAGTGGCACGATGGATAGGAACTGGCTTGGGACGCCAGAGGGCCCTGGTTCGGATCCCACATATGTGGGCCAGTGACACTGCCCTCTACAGCTAAGATGCTGAACAACAGCTCAACCTGGAGCTGGGCTGCTGTGAGTCACCGGCGATGGCGTAGGCTGCAGCCCCTGCTGCAGTGGGTTGCCGTGGGCTGCTGTGTGTAGCCAGCAGCCAGCGTGAGCGACCGTCCAGAAGCCTGTGACTGGTCTGCCTCGCCCAGGAAGAGCGCAATGATGATGCCAACTTGGGCCAGTGAAGCAACGTCCTCCACAACTAGACTGAAGAACAAAACAACAGCAACTTGTCTGTTCCCCTTCCCCCAATTCCCCAGCACTGTTCCCATCCCCCCAATTCCCCAATAAAAATCTTTTAAAAAAAATGTTAAACATTTGAAATGTTACATGTTTGAAAGGTTTGAATTATTCTACGTTACTTGAGTTAGCTTCCAAGTCCATCACAAATTGATTTAAAATGTACTTTATAAAATTTGTTGGTATTGATTACTCTGCACACTGACCATATATTTTTCTCTCATACATTACGAAATACTGCAGGAAATCTTTCAAAGATTAAAAAACAAAAGTACATGCTTGTGGAATCTTCATATTTTGGAATTTTTTTCTTTGCATTGTATTTAAAGGATTGTGTTTATGCTAATTTCTGCTATATAAATCCATCCTTTTTTGACGTTTTATACTTTTTTGCATTACAGTTGATGGAAATACCTGGGCACAAGTAATTGCCTTATACCCAACTTTAGTGGAATGCATCACCTGCTCATCTTCAGAAGTCTGCTCTGCACTAAAAGAAGCACTAGCTCCTTTTAAGGATTTCATGCATCCACCAGCATCCAAAGTTCAAAATGGAGACTCTTGACCAGCTACAACAAACTTAAAGAAGAATTCTATCTAAAGAACGTTTGCTTCCCAGTGAGTCTTCTGTGACAAGGACATTTCTTACTACAAATAATTCTTGGCAGCTGTTGTCGGCCTCCTTTAAGTTGTACTTACCTGAGTTCAGTAAATCATATTACAAGCTTACACGTCCACAAAGTCTCCTGAAGGAGTAGCAGTGCAAGCTTTGAATAAGTTAAACTGATGGGAGACATGATTAATACCACAACATACCTGCTACCAGATCTTCAATTGGTGATTTAAAAGTGAACTTATGTACAGTTTGTGGTGTATGTGTTAATGATGTACTTTTTAAAAAGAAAGAAAAGATATTTCATTCAGATTTATTAGGCTGGTGTTTTTGTGACCTTTTTCAAGTACAAAAGTGTACCAAAATTTTATGCAAGATGGTACTGTAACATTCCATGTTATCTATAACCAGCCTTTGTAAACAAAGGGAACTGATATACTTGTGTGTATAATAAATGGTACAGTTCTGTATAAAATAGTTGCATTTATTATTTAAATTTTTAAAATACTGATAATGTTAAATGCTTGATGCTGTATTTATTATTAATACAAAATGATTTGCTTACATTTTTACTTAAAATTTGCTTTCTTAAGCGGCAGATATGCTCACCACATGACCATGCAGTTAGCTTAATGCTTATTTTAAATGTAGTTACTAGTGACTATCAAACATCTGACCAGAAAGGTCATGTGAACACAGCAGCAAATAGTTTATGATTTGCTGATTTTGCAACTTTGAAGTATAGGTTATTAACTTAATACATTGAGATATACTGTAGCACTTTGATTCCATCATACCTCATCTCTTTAAATATCTTTCCCAGCTTTCACGTAAGTCTGCTTTTTATATTGCTGTCTGGATTTTAAAGACTTTCATATTTTATATTTCTACTGATTTTTTTCCCCACTGACTAACATTTATCACTCTCTTTCAATTATGACCCAGCCAAGATGATTTCAGATTTCCTAAAAATTTTACTTGTAAGGTTTTGTTCGTTTCAGTGCTTCATTTTGTAATGTCTTCTCAAGAAGAAAAATAACTATGCTAACCCACAAATAGAACATGTGTGTATTGTAAAATAACAAGAAGTGTATTTTTGGAGCTAGTGAAGCATTTAGAAGTACAGTAAACTTTCTGTCATGGAGTAAAATATGAATTTTGTTTCATTTTCCTATCCTAGTGAAGAAGAAAAGTGCTTCTGATTACATTAACTTCACTGTTCCTTAAAAAACTAACTGCCCTAGCTTATTGTATTTTTTATTTTATGGATTATGCTATTATATTTTTCTTCTGAGTTAAGTTTTCATAATCATTTATGTGAAGACTCAAGGATGTTTAAAACAATGACTATTCATAAAAAAATCATAATGGTCTTGTATTTTTTTAGTGTGCTGGAAGGCCTTTGATTTTCATAGAATTTATAAATTTCAACCTCAAGAATAATTATAAAATTATGAGAAGACATTAAAATTGAGAAATGAATGAGATAAAATTTTGAGGCCATCGTAACTGTGTAATTATATAATTTGCACAATTATCTGTAAACATGTGGTAAGATCTCTTGAGGGGATATTTACATGAAATAATGAATTTCTATTTTATAATTTCACCTAAAGCTAAGGTAAAATATGGCATTTCCTAGATTTTATCTTCAGTATTTTTCTTAAAGTTGTAAAAAAAAAAAATCACTCAACCTGCGTATTTAGTTTATTTTTTATATTTGGATATGTTAAATTGGGGATTACAAAAATCTGCACATCACTAATAAATTATTGAAATAGAAAAACAAGGGTAGTATACCAGTTCAGTAATATGTTAAAAATATTGCCATGAATTTACATGAAGTAAAAATGTCTGTTCTTGAGAAATAACAGATCAATTGCAATTGAAATAATTCTACAGTGAAAGTTAAATAGGAGCCAAGGGTATATAGTACATATTTATATAAACTGAGTGGTTTTAGCCAATACTGTATTGGCTTTCAAAACCAGGACCATACACCCTACAGATCAAAACATAAATGTGGTAAATCTGTAAATTTCATAGAATATGGTAATCAGTGCCAGTCTTAGTGACAAGCAAAGTGGGCCACCCCCTTGGTGGTATGTATAATCTGACTTTTTTCCTCCCAGAACATCTCATGCCAACCCCAAGAGTGACTACTAGCAATTCATTTTCTTGAATCAAACATTCTTCTAGTCTGCATTTTCTAAAATATCCTGATCCCTTGGAGAGGCTAATGTTGGGTTGTCAGAAAAGTCATGATGCATTTTTGGAACAATAAACATAGAAAAAAATACGTCAAGAGTTTTCCGACAACCCAATACATTGCCCTGTCTTGTTGGTGTGAATTGGGTTCTTTGGTGACTAGAAGAGCTGGGCTGGATGAGATCGCTACATGCTAGAAGATTCAAGAAGGAAGCTCGCAAGGCTAAGACCGTTTTACAGGACAATTAAGACCATGACTAGTCCTTGAAAGAGTAGTAATAATGTCCTTTGGGATACACATTATAATTAGTTTTAAGCCTCAGATAACCACTTTTCGTCACTGACAGTGCCTAGCTTATATATTGTAGATGGCTGGACAACAGACATATACCAACAATTGGATTAAACTTTTCTGACTTTTTCCCATTATAAAGGAAACAAACTGATTTTCAACTTGAATAGCTAACTTTTTAGTTTTCTATAATGCCACCACTGCCAAAAAGGAAAAGAATTAGTCATTTTTTAGTGTCTTATTTAGTATTTCTTTAGTGTTAAAGTTTTGTTAGTTTTAATATATATATGAGAAACATTTATCTATTAGGAGCCTGTTAAGTCCCAAAAGAAAAGGAAAATGCATAAAAGTCTGCATTAGCGAGAACCACTTTTCACTTGCTTTTATTTTTAATTTTAACAGCTCTGTTGTTTCTTACCTGTTCTTCCCTTATATGATTGTTGGTTCAACTGTTGCTGTATTCCTTAAATTATATGTGGCACCAGAAGGAAGAGATGAACAATTACGCATATATATTTTATTCTGAAGAATAGCATTCACTTACGTTAATTCCGTAGTAGGCTCGTAACAACTAGATTATTTGTCCTTTCTCAATATAACCTTAGAGTATTGCATTCATTGTCACGGTTTGGTACCACTCGTCCCAGGTAACCATCTGGGCAAAGGATCAATTAAGAAACTGAGGATGAAAGGGCACAAATTATTGAATAGCATTAGAAAACAACTCAAAACTATTAGGTTGTCATTATTAAACTCATATTAATGAAAGAGTGTAATTATTATATAATGACTAAGATAGTCTTCTCAAATGTAGAATAATTCAGATGGGCAACCAAATCCTCAAGAGACTGACTGCTGTGGGTGAAGTCTGTGTAGCGAGGGCACAATACTCTCAGCAGCTCACCTACCTGTGACTGCTGTGGAAAGGAATGGTGGAGACTTAGAAGCCCTTGGAATAAAGCAATGCCCAGGCCAAGGATATTGTGAATTACCGTTTTTTTTGTTTGTTTGTTTTATAGAAACAAAATGTGTTAGAGAAACAAAATAGTCTCATGAAATCATTCCCAGAAGCCTAGTATGTTCTTTAGATTTCTATTCAATAGGTTTGCCATTTTGTAAGATATGCCAATTTTGTATAAAGTGTCACCTTTTACTGCGCTTAGTGTTGTTGGGTTGTATTTATCTGTATTAGAGTGAATTTTGTTTTATTTATTTTTTGTAATTACCATTCATTGAATGAATGGGAGTTCATACCACATAGTATATTACCAGTATTTATATATTAGGGGAAAAGTTTTTAATACTTCAAAAATGACTTGAATTAAATTTTTTGTATCTCTGGCAAGTAGAGTAGTGCTTTCAACTTGAATGAAATTTCTATAGCGTGGGAAAGAAAATTATTATGTCTTTGTTTCTTGATTTATATAAAAACTATTTCAGAAGAGTTAAATGTCAATTTCCTATAAATCTAGTAATTTTGAATGCACTGGCAGTGTTGGCTCTGTTTAAAGGAGCCTGCAGTGAGTACTACTGTAAATATAAATAATCTTGATTAGTTGTGAGGCAGCAAAGAGTAGAGGCTCTTCCTCTTAATTTAACTTAAGTCACGTTAACTTTTTTTTTTTTTTTAAAGATTTTTATTGGGGGAATTGGGGGAATGGGAACAGTGCTGGGGAATTGGGGGAAGGGGAACAGACAAGTTGCTGTCGTCTTGTTCTTCAATCTAGTTGTGGAGGATGTTGCTTCACTGGCCCAAGTTGGCACCATCATTGCGCTCTTCTCTGGCTGAGGCAGATCAGTCGCCGGCTTCTGGACGGCCGCTCACTGCGGCTGCTGGCCGCTCACGCTGGCTGCTGGCTACACACAGTAGCCCAGGGCAACCCACTGCCACAGGGGCTGCAGCCTACGCTCACCGGCCACTCATGGCAGCCCAGCTCCAGGTTGAGCTGTTGCTCAGCATCTTAGCTGTGGAGGGCAGTGTCACTGGCCCTCATATGTGGGATCCGAACCGGGGCCCTCTGGCATCCCAAGCGAGTTCTTAACCATCGCGCCACTCGGCAGGCCTGCACGTTAACTTTTCAAAGCCTTTGTTTTCTAATCTCTAAAATGGAAATGATCAATGAGTTCTCACTAATTCTTTAAAGAAAAAAATACATAGTTTGAATTCAGAGTTGATTTCATGACATTCTTAAAGTAACTATTCAAGTTGTTTGATAAATTTAATAATATACCCTAATTGAGGTCTTTGACTATATATTTTTCTCCATTTTTCTTCTGCATCGGTTTCTTTTTTCAAAATTGTACATTTATCTTATCTTTTTTTATACTTTCCCCCAGTTTTCTCTTTCTTTCTTTTCATTCTTCTCTCATGCTCTTCCAACTCTTCCTCTAATTTCACCTATACTTTCTTCAAAAGAAGCAGAGATGTTAGTGGCAGAACCACTGCCAACTGTCTTCTCTTTAAACGAGACTCTGGATATACCTGCTATTTTGGCCTCTGTGCTTTTTGCAAAGGTGAAGCCCCCCTCCCCTTCCATTTCAAAATAGCTGAACAAGTTGAAGCTCCTACTATCTTTCTGAATCCACAGGATTAGCAGCCAGGATGCTCACAAAATGGGATTGCTATAAATATGATGAATCTAGCAGCTAAACTTGGAATCATCATGTCTTTTCTGTCATGTGGATAGAGAGATTATACCACTTTTCTCAAAAGGGAGTCTTAAAAATCTGTTTACATTACTTTTTCATTTTATCTTTTGGGGGGCCTTTTTGTTTTTGGAAAGGCAGATGCTTTGAAGTATTTTAGATTTATGTTATCTAAATATTATTTATTGATTTATAATTTTTGCTCTGCTTACTTTCAAGGAGGGCTTAAAGCAGTATATTGCCATGTATTTTAGCTATTTCTGTTTTTCTATTGCAAAGCAAGTATTCTTTTGACCGAAGACCTAGAATGTTATAGTAGTCATCTCCAGGTCTTTCTCTGGTGTATTTGGTCAGTTGAAACATTCCTAATTACACAATGTGATGGATTCTGGCCCCTCAGATAAGAAAAAGAAAATTATTGTACTCTTGAATTTTGATACCATTTTCAGTTGCTGCAAATTTAGTTACATTAAGTTATATTTTAAACTAACATTCAATAAATAGTGCAAGCAGGAAAGATCTCCTAAACCATGCCATTATTTGGGAAACTATTGCAATATAATAACAACTGCTTCTTTCTCTGAAGTTTGCTAGATAAGAGAAAAATTTTAAAGCTATAATATTGCAGTCTTATTCTTTTTATCTAGGAAAATAAAATAAAATATTAGGCTTCTGACCCTACTGTGCAAATTGCATTTTGCTTTCCAGCTTTTACTACCTCTGTGTCATAATTTTAACACATAACATACAACTCCTGTCTCTTAAGGCAGTTACCATATGGTGTTTATGTCAGACTGGATATATTTATCTAATTTTGTGAGTTTCTTTTTTAGCTCCCAACACAGTTTTTGAAAGTAATACTGCTGCTGTTAGACTTTCTCCTTACAATTTTTATGTTGTTGAGATGTATCAGTTACGTGTATTATAATCATGAAATTCTCTTAGCCTCAAACCCAGATTTTCTTTGTGGCCTAGGATAGATTTTTCACACACACTGCATAGTTATAGCTGTGATTGTTAGATCTTAATTTGCTTTACAGTTACCACTCAGCATGACGCTAGGTTTTTAATTATGTTCCAGCAGTGCTGGTTTTTCACAGTATAACTTAAAATCATAACCACTTTGAGAATTTACTTTCAGATCTGATGAATGATTCACTTTTTCTTTAATATACTTGGTGTTTGCTTTCTCATCCCCCCTAGGTTCAACACATTAGTGACACCTCACATCACTGACTGTTTAAAGACTTCATAAGTAATGATTCAGGTATGTTTAGGATGGCATAAGCAGTCAATGTGGGGAAACTTTTATAAAATAGAATAATAAAGGTATGTTTTTGAGAGCTTTGTTGAAACTATTGATATATAAAATGAAAAAATAAAAGACTACCCAGTCAGAAGGACATTATGAAATACCTCTCAGCAGCCTGGAAAGAAAGCAGATCTAGAACTTTGGGTAAAAATTCTAGGTCAAGTAAAAAAACAATTCTCATGTAGATTAGATTTTTAATCATTTCTTTTGTTTTAGAAGCATTCCTATGTATTTTTAATTTAATGAGGCTAATTTTGAGACTGTCTATAGCAATGCTAGACCTTCCCTCTATCTCTCAAGAAAAATTGTTTTAAAATTTCTTGAGAGCCTGAATTGTGTTATGTACAATACTGAAAAATTCCTATATATTTATAGCAGTCAGGTGGAGTTATAATAAATTTCCTAATTTCTAATTTTAATCATTTCTGGAGTACCTAGTATGTCAGTCAGGCTTTACCTATATTATCCCTATAAGGAATAATAATCTTCACAGCAATCCTGCAGGGAAGGAGTCAGGGTTTAGAGGTTGAAGTGACTTACCTAGAGTCACACAGCTGAAGTCTGTGAATTAGCATGTCTGCTTCAAGAGCAGTTCTCTCTACTACAACGTGTTAGTATCATGTTTTACAAAAAGATTCTCACTCCATTAAAATTCAAGCTTTTCTAAAATAAAGTAAAAATACTTTTTACACAATTACTATTTCTATGAATAGGCATTGGGACAAAGACACTTGAACATAACAAAGAGCTTCAAATACTGTGAAGAAAAGATTTGTCTAATGACTTTGACCTCCAGAGCTGCATTAGGTTTTTATAATTGGTCCAGGACAGTTTAAAATAGCTTACTAATTTGTGGTTTGTTAGAAGAGGTTATATCATAGGCCATAATAGCATAGTGGTTAAGTGCCCAGTCTCGGGCCAGACTTCCTAAGTTCAAATCCCAGTTCTGTAATTTACTAGATGTGTGACCTTGGGCAAGTTAGTTAACCTGTTTTGGTTTCCTCATATAAAGTTGAATTAATAGTAGTGTTTAACTCATAGAATTCTTTATTAGGATTTAAAAAGGAGTGTTATAAAGCAATTTCCTTGGCACATGGTGACTGCCTGATGGGTGTTATATAAAGTACACTTTTGGTACATATCATTCAAGAGATGGGCAGAAACCCATACTTTCTCATAAAGGGACCAATTTTTTGCCTTTCACTAGACAAGCACTGCATATTAAGAATCTACTATTTACTCATAACTGTGTCCCTGCTGTATGCAACGGAAGTCATTAGGAGCTAGTTGAGGAAACTACATACATAAAATAATAATAAATACAAGACTGTTTATAATTAAGTACTCAGGTGTCATTAACATTTTAGCTCCTAATATGTGTTAGATATTGGGTTGGTCTATGTCCTCACGGAGTTTATAGTTTTGCAGGGGATGTAGACCTTAAACAAATGACAAAAATACTGTGGAAGACAAGTACAGATTAATATGGGATCATAAAACAGAACTTTAGCCTTGTCCTCTGTGCTTCAAGTTATTATTACCTTTAGTATCAAGAAGGAAAATCAATGAAAAAGCCCAGTGGTGGAGATGGAACTTAAAATGGGCCCTGATGGCTAGATAGATTTTAGATGATTCCAAAGGATACTGCAGGATATTTCAGATAAAGACAAATAATGTGAACAAGGCATATCTGAAATATGAGGAAACTGATAGTATATTTTGGTATGTTATGTGAAACAGAGTTGTCGGTGAGGTACTGAGGCCCATTCATGAAATTCCTTGAAAGCCAAACGGAGTAGTTTAGATTTGAGATGGCAGGAGTTTGGAGTGATCATTTTTAGAAGTAAATTATGAAACTAAGGAAGATAAATTTGCAGTTATAAGCAAGGTAGAGTGGAAGGAATCTAAGTAGGGAAAGCTAAGATAGGAAGCTGTTGCAATTTTCCAGCTGTGAGGTCATGCTGAAGGATTGATTAGCTGAGGGTGGTCACATTTGGAAAGGATGCTTAGATTCTGGATATTAGGGGTGGAGGAAAATAAAGAGTTGATAACAGCACACTGTGGATGATGAGTGCATTGGTGTTGGCACTGTTAAAGTTAATAGTGGAAATGAATCTAATACAATTAAAGTAGCATAATGACTAAATTTAGTACAAAATTTCATTGATGATTAATGTATCTGTATACTGTAAACAACTGTTTAATGACCATTTGAAAATCTGTCCCATTCTGACAAATGACATTTCCTATGGTCCACTGTGCAGTGAACAAGCAGTGAGGGGGGATGATGCCCTGGCAACCCAATCATTGCTAATTAGGACAGGGTGGTGTGAATCATAATGAAACTACTGGTTTCTGTAGACTTTCTGGTAAGCATCATTGTGATGCATAGTCAAATTTATACTTTATCAAATAAAGCATTTAATTCAAGTGTGTTCTACATAGACACAGAAATAAATACATATTATTAATTGGAAATAGTTCAGATTGTACACCCTAGGCAATCTACCTTCAGCAGTTGCTTTAAAATGCGAGTAAGCATAACAGATTTGTCAGTGGGCATGTATTTTTTCTAAATTTGCATCTATTTATTTTGAAACATGTCAGGCAGGATGCTTTGTAATTTGAAAACTTGTTCTTCAAGAAATTGTGCCCGATCACCAATACCATATATAATAGAAACGAAACGACAGTGTTATGTAATCTTTAATTTGCAAAGAGTTTCTTGGCTGAGAGAATCTGTTACTAAAAATTATATTGTACTGGTTTAAGGGGAAAAGAATCTTACTTTTTCAAAAAGGAATTAACACATGGATGCCCCTTATACGCTGTTGCCAGATTCTGGAGTTTGGACTTTAGCCCTCTGGCGTCCAAGAAAGGATCGAAGTCACTGTGTACAGTGAGTCCCAAATCTGAACACACTCTCCAATTCCTCCTCCATTCCTTCCTTTTGTTAATGTGTAGCGTGGGTTTTCGGAACCGTGACGACTAATAGGATAGCCAGATTCAGCAGATAAAAATATAGGACGGCCAATTAAATTTGAAGTTCAGATAACGAACTTTGTTAATCAGAGGACAGATACTAAAAAATTATTCGTTTAGATGAAATTCGAAGTTAACTGGACGTTCTGTATTTTATCAGACAACCCCTGCTTATTTTTTCTTTAAAATGATTTAACTTACTACAAAAACCCCTAAATGGGAGAAAAACTAACATTTCTGGGCCGGCAGCAGTTGAGGCTAAGGGCAGTCAGGCTTCCCCCAAACTTGGCCTTTAAGAAAAAAAACAGACAACCCACCGGTCCCGGGAGCCTGCGCATTAAAAGGAGCTGTGCCGCAGCTTTCCCGCCGGTTTTCTGCGGAATGTAGCACGGTGGCCACGCCGCGGGGTGGAGCGCGAGTGGCTGTGTCCTTGCCGGATAGGAAAGGAGGTGCCGGAAACTTTACACCCCAGACAGAGTACAACGTGTCCACTTAGACGGCGGTAAGTGCCGCCATTTTCTTTGCGGGCAGACACCGGGAGAGGTTAGGGACTCCACTTTGCCCCGTTAAGCGGATTGGGGGACATGGGCCGGGGCCTCAGCGCTTTGGTGACGTGGAGTCGGGGTCCCCCCCTTTTGGGGTTGATTTCATAGTGACACGTCGAAGCTTGCCAAGGCGGGGAAAGCGGACACCGCCTCTGTCCCGGATGTAAGATGGCGGCGCGGGCGGGGGCAGCCTGGCGGGGCGGTCACGTGCTGGGGAGTAGCGCGCGAGCCTCCTTAAGTGATCTCTATGGTTCGTCCCGGCGCACAGGAGCGGCGGAGCGCGAGACGGCTCGTGTCCGCGCGCTGAGCCGCCGCCGCCACGCATCCCGCCGCACGGCCCGGTTTCAGTTTTTCGGGGTTTTTGTTTTATTCTCGCCTCCTGCGAAGGTGGACCGGATTACCCTGAAGGGTCCTGGGGAATGTGTGGCTGGGGACTTCCGGGCCGTGCCTTCGTTTCTTATCGCGGCGCCGGAGCCGGTGTCCTCCTCTTCGGGAAGCGCCCCGGGCGTTCCCCCGTGCGAAGAGCCCACCCGGCGGCGGATGTCGGGAACGCGGCGCCGTGGCGGCCCGGCCGCCGCCCAGCCCCCTCCGCGGGCTCGGGGCGGGGAGGGGCGCGGGCGGCGCACCCCAGATACGTGGCGGGAGCTCGGCGGGGACGGCCCGGAGCTCCTGGCGGCCGAAGCGCGGGAGCGCTGCACGCTGCCTTTCGGGGACTGTGCGGATCCAGCTGGCGTCTGCTGCGCGTTTGCCCCCCATTTCCTGCTTTTGAGGGGCACGGGACGAGCTCTCCTCGGGGCAGGGGAAGGAGCGTCAGCCTCCGCCAAGACCTCTCCGCACCTTTTCTCTTTCCAGCGCGGTCGGTTACGTAGAGAACGCCCGGCCCGGCCTGCCCGGGGCGCCGGCGCCGCCTATGATCCCCCGGGCTCTCGGGGCGCGCCCGGTGCGGCTGAGCGGCGCGGCGCTGGGCGGGGTCTCCGGGCGGGCGCGGGGCGGCCGGGAAGGGCAGAGGCGCCAGGCGGATTTCGGCGGCGGAGGAAGGACGGAGGCGCGTCGGAGCCGCCTCACTCGCCCTCAGCGTGGTCCGGTGCCTCCCCGACACCATGGCCCTGGCTGAGGTAGTAGTTTGTGCTGTTGGTCGGGTTGTGACATTGCCCGCTGTGGAGATAACTGCGCAAGCTACTGCCTTGCTAGTGCTGGTGATGCTCAGCGGAGGACAATGGCTGGGAATCCCCTTTGTTTTCCGGAGCTCGGGGGCGCGGGGACAGCCTGCGGAGCCCCGGCCGGCGTGGCCACCGCGGAAACCGTTAGTTTTACATATTCCTTGAGGGAAGAAGGAATTGCGGGGAGAGGGGTGGACTGGGACATTTTTAAAGCGGGGGGAAAGAGCTAAGCCTTTGAGTTCGCTTTTTACTCTTGAAGGAAGGCGTGAAATTGTGTAAGATAATGACAACTTCTCTTCTCCACGCTAAATAATTTTAACACTTTTTTCAGGTGATGCAGGATTTAGTTTGTACCTGTTTTACTTGGTGCTTTAGCTGCAGATCGGAGTAGAGTGAACTATCCTGTCGTGCAGAACTGTCTTTGGGGGCAGAATAGTAGACCCATTAATTATAAAGTTTATGCCTTCAAAAACGTTTTAAAACTGGCCTTTTGAAATGTCCCCTCGGTAAATTGACGAGTTTTAAAAATGTAAACCTAAAGCAATTAAACGTTTCTATTTAAACTTTGTTTGCAACTCCTTGAATGAGAAGATTGAATTTATAGTTAAATGCACTATTGAGATTTTTTTTTTAATGAGGCAAATAAATTCTTTCTACAGTGTGGAGTGTTTTTTTTTCTTTTTAGTTTAACTTTGGGGGCTCCAAGTCTGATGGCGTGGTTGGTTTTTTTGTTTTGCCTTTGAATCTCATGGTAATTTTTTATTTATATATTTTATTTTTGCTTTGCATTTTAGTATGGGATTAGTAAGGATCCAAGTAGGAGTTAAAAGTATGGTTTCTGGATACTTTGGGTTTAAAATCCAATGACACCCATTTTGACTCATGATACCACTAGTCTAAATAGGAAAACACAACTTTTATAAAGAAAATCTAATTTGGATAGCTAATGAAATTACTTGGTATTTTAAATACCCCGAAGTCTGTGTGGGTGGAATAGAAGCTAATTGTATCTTTTAAATTTTAATTTCACTTAGATACATCGGTTGTACATTTTAGTACTTTTCTTAAACTGACCTCATTTTGATTTGTGCAAAATAATTAGCTTTGAATGTAATGTAATGTAATCACGAACAATTGCCTGTGGTTTAATTTTTGATGCTTAATTGAAAAAAATTAGGCAATTCTTTACTAAGAGGAAGGCACATAAAAGGAGAAAAAAATTAAAAACCAACTGAATTGTTTTTGTCCCGTTCAGTAGGAGTCTGATGCTTTTGTAATTTAAAAGATCTAATAAGTGTGTCTTGATTTGGTTTGGTTTAGTTTTGAGTGATAACCTTACTCAATCTGATCTCATCTGGATGGAGCTGCTTCATTGTGGAAAGGATAGTAAAGAACCTTATGTCGAATCTTAAAATGTAGAAAATACTTAAGTTGGCTCTTTGAGTTTGCTTTTCTTGATACCAAACAGTAAAGTAAACTCAGGACTTTGTTAAATGCCAGTTTTTTTAAATGTTGAAAATCTCAGTGCTATTTCAAATTATGATATACAGAGAAACTAATTATAAAATTTTAATTGTACTGTGAAAACTTGCATTTTCCAAAACACTTCATTCAGCCAACCAAGCTAATCCTCATCTCACAGAGGTCATCTTTCCCACTACATTGTTTAACCTGTACCTCAAAGTATTACAAATTCTGCCAGTAACTTATTGAACTTTAGTGGATCAGCAGATAGGAAGTTGTACTATACCGATAAAGTTTCTGTATAGTATATCCTTGGTTGTTAAATTACATCCAAAACTCTAATGCCCACATAGGAACAATTTTGAGTTGTTGGATGTAAAGGTACTTCCATGTTACTCTTGTTTGCTGAGTTACAAGAGAAAATACTGCCCCCCCAGCCAGCTTGTTTTTATACCCTAGTTCTATTTCTGCTTTACTCTCCAATTTAAAAAACATATCAGCCTTTCCCTTTTACATTTCTCTACACACTGGTGAAAATTGCCTACTGAACCTTTTTAATCAAAAGTACAACTTTACAATCTTGGTGTTTTTGACATTTGGCATAATTAACTTTTTTGTTAAGGATCTATTTTAAATAATTTGAGTTAGCAAAAAGCCACTAATGGGAAAGAATAAGGCAGTTTTTGGGGTGCCTCCCCTATATAAGTACCCGACCAAAGAAAAGCTGGGTTATGGTAATGACATTTTAATAAATGTTATCCTCGGTTATTGGAAATATAGATATTGTATGTGGGACACCTGGAGAAGATTCTTAGGGAACCCAGTTTTGCTTCATTCCCCAAAGTGAGTTCCTGATTGTTAATCTCATATATAAAACTTCATAAACTATTTAAAAATGAAGTTATCTTTTGGCAGGTAGGCAAGACTGACAGGTAAGGGTGAACCGAGCACGTACTGTGTCTTGTACAGTAGCCCCAAAAGAATGATTGCTAGAGGAACCTAACAGCAGAGATTACATAGAAACAAGGTGCTAAGAAAGCTATGAGTTCATAACTACACATTCTCTCCCCCTATTTATTGCATCCCATGCCCTCAATAATAAACCGGGGAGGTACCATTACTTTACTTAACCCCACTGAACATTCCCATAATTTCTGCAACAAAAGGAAAATAGGACAATTGTCTTCAAAAGTGAGTTAGGCCAGATCGGTAATACCCAAGAGGAGAATTATGTTCATTGTCATAAAATTTATAGAGCCATCGGTGCCACTGATATGTAGATAATTGTGGCAAAAATATTAAAATCACTTGAATGATTGATTGTCTAATGCTGTTTGGTCACTAAGTTTTTTTGTTAGATTCACTGTTAGGCATCATGAGAAAAACAATAATTGTATGGCAAGGTCACTACCCCAAAGGAAAATGCAACTAGAAGTAACATGAAGTGCTAAAGTATCAAAATGTGGGAGGGTGAAAAAAACATTAGTGACTTACTTCATCTTTGAGACCTGGCAGAAAAATGTGGGTGAAAGCTGAGGGAAAAGAAATATGGAGCCCTTAGAATAGATCATGTGGCTTTGAGAGGTCCCGTGATTGTAGCCTCCAGTAGTCTAAATGTGGAATTGAGACCTTGGAGATGAGCAGCGCAATTGTAGTTGATACTGAGTGATACTCTGGGTGTCATTTTAAAAATACACTTTAATCCTGTATTTGCTACTAAGATACTGGGGTGTTATCTGAATTTGTTTAACAGGTATACTACTAGTTCCACATGGAGCATAGTGTGTTTTCTTAAGTTGAGAGTTACTTTTTTTTTTTTTTGGTTAAATTTTCATTTTCTAGTCACCTTTCTGTAAAAGCAATGTTTTAATGTTTTGTTCAGATATATGGATTTGCACCTACAGACTTCTGGCTACTGAATTTGTGAATAGGATCCTTTGAAACTGCATCATTGACACCCAATAGTATAGATTTGGTCTTTTAATTATATCAAATATGGACAAACCCAAGATACGAGTCTTGTATTGATTTTAAAGGAAAAGTTCCTAGATCTCCTTACTCAACCTCAAACACTTTCTAAAAATGTATCATTTGCTTTTAGTTAGGTTTCAAAGTCTGTTCTATTATAATAGTGTTTTATCATGGGGCTCAAGGTTTCTCAGGCCATTGTGTCAAATGTCACTGAAAAGTAAAAATTAGGGACTAAAAAGTGTCCACGGACTTGGGCAATTTAGATCACTCAGGTAGTTGTAATGCTGTTTTCTGTTAGAGATTTTTTAGCTGCTCTCTGATTAACATTACAATTATGGGTGTTCCAAACCACTTTCAACAAAACTAACAAAAAAGTTAAGATGTAGAGGTTGCTATTTCAATATTCAGCACACTGTATATTTAAAAGCCCTCATTAAACAGAAAAGCATTATATAGGTACATATATAGTAGTAGTAACACTGACTTTGTTATCCAAATAGATGGCATACAGAGCTGACTAAACTCTAAAAGCAAACACATAAGTAAATGGAATTTTCCTGTTTTTCAAAAACATTGTCATACTATTTAATAAGACTTTAGGTAATTATCAGTGAGAAGAACCCAATTGACCTTTAATTTCTTGTTTAGTGAATGAAACTCATACAGAATAAATACGTTGTAGATACATCCGTTCATTTTACTTATTTAACAAGTATATTGAGTACCTGCTATATACAAGGCACTGGGGACACACAGTAGACTATAAAATGAACAAATCTCTGCCCTTAATGCAACGTGTATTCATTCTAATGAGAATACATTTGTCTACAATAATAAACATGTAGTGAGTCCTATCCATGGGCCACCTGGTTGTTTCCAAATCTGAGTTCCACTCAGTCACCTACTCTAGAGTCCTTGCTCCCAGAACCATTAGTGGTATTATGGTTGTGTTTTTTAAAAAAGCTATTTTCCCATCCATTTTTGTTATAATTGTATTAGCATTTAAAAGAATTATAGTTTAGTCTCAGAGCATCAGAAAATATAACATCTGGCTATGCACAATCAGTAAATTTCTTCACAAGGTAAGACATCACATTTTGTGATGTATATTCTAAACGTAAGAGTTCAGAAAAGCATGCGTACACGAGTAGGGTGTGGAGTTGGCTTCACAGAATGCACCTCCCTAGAGCAGAAGTGTTGCGTTATTGTGACAGTACAAGCAGTGGAGAACGGATGATGAGCCTTGCCGGGACTGAATACAGGAGACAGAATCAGGTATTCATCCTGCCTTACATGAACTACACCTCAAGGTAACTGAATAGTTGTGAGGGAGATTTTCTCACTATAGAGTAATTCCAGCTTAAAAATACGGACGGTATGATAGAAATAGGACATTAACATTTTGCAACAGCTAATGAAATAATCAGGCTAGGCCTCCTCGATGGCTGTTAAAACGATTAAGTGAAATGCTGATGGGGAGCTATTTAATGCATAGATCAGCTTGACAATACTTGAACCCACTGATCAATGTCAGTATTACAAAAGAGACAACTAGACATTCTGTGCCTCCTAAGATGACACAATAGAAGTACAGAACACCATCTTTGAAGTTCAGATAATTGAACTTGACTCTCCTCAAGCTTCTAGATCTGACTGCCAGTTCAATAAGAAATTTAAGATACAGAAGAATACGTGAAATCACCACAGGGTACAATTAGCAAAATCCACACTGGAAAATTTCACAGGACAAATGTCCTGATCTTTAAAAATAAGTTGTAAGAGAAAAGGGAAGGGAAGCCAATAGATTAAAATGGACTTTTATTTTTGAAATTACAGCTCTTGTAGTAACGTAATTCACTGTAACTCTCTAATATACAGTTTCCCCTTGAACAACACAGGTCTGAACTATGGGGGTCCACTTATACATGGATTTTTTTCCATAAATATACAGTCAGCCCTCCCTATTCCCAGGCTTCATCCATGGGTTCAACCAAGTAAATGGAGATAGTATTTCTGATCCATCATTGGGAATCCTCAGATGCAGAGGGCCGACTGGAAGCATTGATCTATGGCATTTTTGTATTAGGGACTTGAGCATCTGCAGATTTTGGTGTCCATTGGGGGTCCTGGAACCAATCCCTCATGGATATCAAGGGATGATTGTCAAGTTTTTGGGAGTCAAAAGTTATATATGTATTTAGGACTGCGTGAAAGTCGGCACCCCTAACTCCCATGTTATTCAAGGATCAACTGTACATACAACATAGGAAATGCACGGCTGTTAACATCATGTCACATTAAAACCAAGAAGCACTTAAGTAGGCAAGATATGGAGCATAATGAGCTTCTATGTATTTTTGTTTTTTATTTTCTGACGGTTCTCTTCTGGGTTCTCTGTATCCACACAGATGTTTTTTCTTTACAGTTTAAGTACAAACTTCTGTGAATTAAGGGGCATCTTCAAATATTCCATAAGGGGCAGGTGTCAACATCTGATTCCTTCATACTCATACTGACACCGCTCTGGAGAGCACCTAACTTGTTCTGGGCTGAGCTCATTACCTGGTGGACCACCTGAGATTTTCAACCTTATTCCCTCTTTTTTTTTTTTTTTTTTTTTTTAAGCTGAGCCATCCTGCCACCTGTTTGCAGCTCAGTGGCTGCTCAGCTCGGGCTGGGAATCGAACTGCTGTTGCTCAGAACTCAAACTCTTGAGCGAGCTCTTAACCAATTGAGGCACTCGGCCGGCCCTTCCCTTACTCTCTTAATAGCTCACTCATTATGACTGATTTTTCTCTGTCCGTTTTATTAGCCAAGGTATCACTCTGTATATTCAATCCATTCTGTTTGCCTTTTTATTTTTAAATTGAGGTCTAATTGACATATAGCATTATGTTAGTAGTCATATTGTCTTTTCCTCTGATTTATTTCACTTAACATAATGCCCTCAAAGTTTGTACATGTTTTCACAAATGGCAATATTTTATTCTTTTTTATGACAATATTTAATTGTGTGTGTATATATGTATATCACATTTTCTTTATCCTTTCACCCATTGCTAGACACGTTGTTTCCATATCTTGGCTATTGTAAATAATACTGCAGTGATAATGGGGGTGCATATCACTTTTAGTTAGTGTTTTTGTTTTCTTGAAATGGACTTAAAGAGACTCAGCAGTCAGTGGCAATGTGTAGAACTTGTTTGGATCCTGATTTAATCAAAGCCAACTGCAAAAATATATATGCGATGACGAGTAATTTAAGTACTGAATATTTGTTAAAGAATTGTTAAATTTTGATAACACAATTATGGTTGTTTTCTTGAAAAGATTTTATTGGGGAATTGGGGGAGGGGAACAGCATTGGGGACTTGGGGAAGGGGAACAGACAAGTTGCTGTCCTTTTGTTCTTCAGTCTAGTTGTGGAGGCCGTCGCTTCACTGGCCCATGTTGCTATTATCATTGCACTCATCCCGGGTGAGGCAGTCGCTCGCTGGCCATTGGACGGCTGCTCACAGCGGCTCACGGCAGCTCACGAAAGTGCACGCCGGCTGCCAGCCAGCCCCACTGCAGCCTACACTGTCTCCGGTGACTCACGGCAGCCCAGCTCCAGGTCGAGCTGTTGTTCACCATCTTAGCTGTAGAGGGTGCAGTGTCACTGGCCCTCATGTGGGATCCGAACTGGGGCCCTGCTGCTCAGAGCTGGCGTCCCAAGCCAACTCTTAACCAACGCGCCACTTGGTTGGCCCTATGGTTGTTTTAAAAAAACCTTTTTGGACATGCATACTAAATAATTTATCAATGAAGGAATATGATGTGTAGAATTTGCTTACATTTCACAATAACCTACAGGGTGGAGGAGGCACATACAGGGATGGGAGTATACATGATAGAAGATTGCCCTTGTGTTGGTATTTGTTGCGCCTGGGTTATGGGTACATGGAGGCTCTTTATACTATCTACTTTTGTATATGTTTGTAATGTTGCATAATAAAAACTAAAAATAACAATCAGAACAAGAGAAAAAATCCTGTGGTTGAGAGAACCAAAGGGAAGAGTAGAACCCATACAGCACCACACAAAGCTTAATAGGGTACATACAGGGGCATCTTCTGTTTCAACCCTGGGATTGAAGTTGTCTTAGAGGCATATTAAAGATAATTATTACTGTATAGATGTTACAACTACTAGTACTTTTAGTATCCTGTGGTGACTCTTCATGAACTCTATGGAGTGTACTATGCTTGAATTGACTAAATATTCTTAAACTCTTCCTGATTCTGTGTTATGACACCTCCCTTGTTAATTGAGCTTCTCATTACCATTTTACTTTAGGGAACTAAAGCCACCATTTCCAAAGTTAGGAATTCTCCAGTAGTCAAGTCAGACCACGGATTCATGAGGCAGAAGGTTCCTCCACCACTCCCAGCAAATCACACACCCAGGAAAAACACATACATTACCCCAAAAGTTAGTGTGCAAGTTCCAAAATGACCCCTTGGCATTTTGATCTAAGGTCCATCTTTTTTCCTTTTTCATGTCCTTCTTTTTGTTTCTTTTTTCAATTAATAGAATAATTTATATGTCTTTCAACGTGAGTGGTAAAAATAATATTTGCTTTCTCCAAAAATCATGATCATTTGGATTTATAAAGGTGGTTGTGATGAGATGTCAGGTCTTACGTATTTTTTGAATATAAGGAAAGATAAGCAAGAAAAATAAGGTGGTAGTCTTATAGGTACATATATCGTTTGTGCACTGTGAACACTGTTGGGAGGAGTTAAGATGATGAAATGCATGCAGTCAGCTAGGTTAAGTGGCAAGTCATGTGAGGGGTGGATGGCATTTTGAAGTGCAAAGAAAATGATTTAATGAAACGGGGCCGTAAAATTCCTAGAAAGAATATAGGCTAATTTGTTCTAGGATTTAGGAGCTGTGGGAATAGAGTACAAGTGCAAGAACAAGAGGAGATCAGCTTGAACACCAGAGCTGCATCCCTGGATAAACTTGGGGAAAAGGGTGGGTTTACAGGAAAAAAGGAAGAGGATCTGGGATCATTCACTCACACAGTCATTTTTTTAAACAATTGTTAATTTTTGTACTTATTAAGTATCAAGATGAATAAAAGCTTTTCTGTTTGAGGACATAGACATGTATAATATAAATAATTGAAGACAAGAAAACAAATGCTACATAGATCTGTGTACAGGAGCATGCCATGGGGATGGCAAAGCACCGAGCCATCAATTTCTGTCATGATCATGATCGGGGGATCAGTATGAAAGTCATGAGGAGTAAACATGTTTTCACTATGACAGGAATGAAGGAATGGGTATTTCTGGGTATAAAAACAGGATGAGAAAAGTTATGGGTACATGAAAAGACATGGGCTTTCTAGGAGCATATAGTCTAATATACAATAGATATTATATAAGAATCTGGGGCCACGGGCATGAATGGTGGTATAGACAAAGAGGATGGAAATATGGTTATGGGCTAGATCATGAATGACCTGGAAGAGTAGAGTTTTGACTTTTTTTTTTTAATTGAGCTATAATTGACATACTAGTTTCAGGTATACGATATAACAATTTATGTACATATTGCACAATGATCACCACAATAACTCTAGTTAACATCTATCACCACACATTATAATTTTTTCCTTGTGATGAGAATTTTTAAGATCTACTCTCTTAGCAACTCAAATAAATATGTGACACAGTATTGTCAACTTTCAGTCACCATGCTGTACATTACATCCCCATGAGTCATAACTGGAAGTCTGTGCCTTTTGACCACTTTCACCCATTTTGGCCACCCCCACCTTTTGCCTCTGGCAACCACCAGTCTGTTCTCTGTACCTATGAATTTAGTTTTTTTTTATTTGTTTTTATTTTTTAGGTTGCACATATAAGTGAGATCATAGGTATTTGTCTTTATCTCACTTATTTCACCTAGCATAATGCCTTCAGGGTCCATCACATTGTAGCAAATGGCAAAGCTTTTCTTTTTTATGGCTGAAGTGTGTGTGTGTGTGTGTGTGTGTGTGTGTTTGGGTGTATCACAATAACTTCATCTATCCATTGATGGACGCTTAGGTTGCTTCCATGTCTTGGCTATTGTAAATAATGCTACATAGTGAACAGGGGATGCACATATCTCTTTGAGTTACTGTTTCCATTTCCTTCATACAATTACCTAGAAGTGGAGTTGCTGAGTCATATGATACGTAGCTCTATTTTTAATTTTTTGAGGAACCTCCATACTGTTTTCCATAGTGGCTGCACCAATTTACATTCCCACCAATAGTACACCAGTGTTCCTTTTTCTCCACATCCTTGCCAACACTTATTTCTTGTCTTTTTGATAACAGCCATTCTAACAGCTGTGAGGCAATATCTCATTGTGGTTTTGATTTGCATTTCCCTGATGGTTAGTGTTGAGTACCTTTGCATGTACCTGGCCATCTGTATGTTCTCTTTGGAAAAGTATTTAATCGGATCCTCTGCCCATTTTGAAATTGAATTGTTTGTTTTGTTGTTGAGCTAAATGAGTTCTTTATATATTTTGGATATGAACCCCTTATCAGATATATGATTTGCAAATATATTCTCCAGTTCAGTAGGTTGCCTTTATGACTGTTTTTTAGGAATGAGAAACACTTAAGGCTTTTGAGGGGAGAGTTACACAAGGGGAAAAGAAAATTGAACACGAAACTTGAGGGAAGTGGTAGGGGAAGAAGGATTGTTTATTGTGAAGAGGCGAGAATGTTGGTAGGAAAAATGAGAGGGGATATGGAGGTTTGAGACTGAATATATAATAGAAAAGCGATAATTGATAGGAAAAGGTCCTGTGTTACTATAGTATCTACTCTACTCTGTAAGGAAAATCTATATATTAAAAGCATCCTAGAGGTATGTTTGCTGTTTTATCTATGGTAACGATCTGAAAACACGTTTGAAAGTGCTTTACAACAGGGATCAACCAACGTTTTCTGTAAAGGGCCAGATAGTCAATGTTTTAAGGCTTTGTTGGGTCACATATGGTTTCTATTGCATATGCTGCTGCTTGTCCTCCTTCTCCTTCTCCTCTTCTTTTTCTTCTTCTTCCTCTTTAAAAACATAAAATCGCTCTCAGCTCATGGGCCATACAAAAACAGGCCACAGGCCACATTTGGCCTGCCGGCCCTAGCTTGCTGACTCTGCTTTAGAACATAGCTTTTTCCTGATGAAACATTTGGTGTTCCCCTCCCCTCCCTTTTCTCAATAACTGAAGAAAGAAATAGGTCTTTCATGGAGAATAAAAAGTTGGAATCATTTAATACATTTGAATGTATGTTACCCCTGACCTGCTTTTGACCATCATCACTCAGATTTGTGACTGTAACTGCCAAAAATTTGGGGCCATGGGATATAGCATAGTTTCAACAACAGTTCTTAAGCCTTCCGTTCTTTTTCCTTCTTTCCAACTGTGGTAGTTTTTAAAAACATATCTGCAAATTACTTGACACTTTTCAATGGAAGAAAAAAAGAGGCTATGTTCCCTTCTCTTGAGCCTAAGTAGAGTTTGTGACTGCCTCAACAAAATGAATGTGACAGAAATGACACTTGTGTGATTCTTAGGGTCATTAAAGGTGATAAAGCATCTGCCTTCCTCTCTCCTTCTCTCTCGTGATACATACTTTTGGAGCTCTAAGCACATGTAAACACAGCTGCCCTGAAGCGTCCATGCTGAGAAGACCACAAGGAGATGACAGAGATAGCGAGAGATGTCTGAGGAACTGCTCCCATCTATTAAGTCTTCCCAGACCCAGTGTTATACAATATGAATGAACAAGCCTTGAGATGATTCCAGCACCAGCTACCATCTGGCTGTGACCTCATAAGACACCCCAAGCAAGAACCATCTAGCTAAGCTTAGCAGAGCTCCAGAACCATGAGCGATAATAATAAAATAGTTGTTTTAAGCCAAAGTTTTGGGGTGATTTGTTATATAGCAATAGGTAACCAGACCTGGAAATGGAATATTACTATAACAAAACCTAAAACAGGACAGTGGCTTTGGAACTGCGCTATAGGCGTAAGTTGGAAGGATCCTTGCAGAGATTAATAGCAGAAGTCCGATGGCTCCTGAGGTTGCCAGTAGGGCTTAAAGGAAAGTGAGGGAAAAATTATTACAGGTGGAGGAAAAAGCCCTTGTTAATAAAACTGTTGGCCTATGATAATGTAGAAACAGAAAATATACCTAATGAACTGTTGGATTGGCTTGAAGAGTTTTGAGGTTAAAGGTTAAAAGCTTTACCTGGTTCCTCGTAGCTGTATATCATAAAATACAGATAATGATGTGTGTTAGAAGAAATTACTGAGTTTTCAAGCAAAACTTAGAGGAAATATACAGGAGTCAGGACTTGCTGGGTTAGAAGATAAAATCTATTTCCGATGATCAGTTTCTCCCAACAAAGTATTCCTCAAGTGAAAAAGGCCTGAGGACAAAAGTGAAATTCACGGCCCTGTCACAAAAACTTCTCAGGGTAAAGATGAAGCTAAGGATATGATTGTAAAAGCCTTTATTTATTAAGACCCCAGAAAGGTTTAAGGTGATGCCTTCTAAATCCTTGCAAAAAGATAAAAGCTTTAAGGATCCTTTCCATTAAACTACAGGAATTCTAAGAATATTAAGGGTACAGATCCACAACAGCTTTATAGGAAGTAGACAAGATTTGTTGATGTGGCTTTTGTCTAATGAAGTAAACCCCAATAAGATCAATAAGGTTTATCGGAAACTTACAGAGCTTTTAAGAAAATTATACTTGTAAAAAAAAGTACTACCGGCTTGGACAATAAGGTACAGAGATGGCTTCAAAATGAAAAGAAGCTTTTAAGACCTTGGAACTTCCCAGGCAGGAAGCAGGCTCATCAAACTACTGAACTTAAAAGTATGGACTATATTTTCTGGAATAGGAAGGATAACTCAGAGGCCAGAGCCAAGAGCTGAGGAGAATCACTGCAGCTGGGAAGAGACTCCTAATCAGGGAATTGGCAGCATGTGCCCAGTTGGATTTGCCACGGGCCAGAGACTGCTACGTGCCTTTTGCTTTCTCCCTTTTTGAATGATAGTGTTTGTAGTGGTTATCCTATGTCTACCTCACCATGTATATCGGGTGTGTGTGGGACAGATAATTTGTCTCTAGTTCACAGGTTTTTAGCCCAAGAGCAATGGTACTTTTCCTCTAGAAAAAGGTGCTTTTCTTTCTTCCTTCCTTTAAAAAAAAAAAAAATTAAATCACATAATAAAACAACAAAAAATATATTTGAATGTAGTTTGAATGACTATAAATAAGCACAAAAATTCTCCTTTAGTATATGCTAAGTACCTAACACAGAACCTGCCTGGTGTGTAATTAGTTTTTTCTAAATGTTAGTTTCCTTTGTCATTATCTTTACCCATGGTATCCATGTCTTCATGCAGATTTCTCATTCACCATGTGGTTCTCAACCCCTACTCCCTCCTTCCCCTTCTCCCCCCAGGCCTCTCCCTATGTTCCGGACATTTTCTGGCTTTTTATTATCATCTAAACTCTGAACTTTCCTACCTTACTTTTTAAAAAAACTTAAGAGTGACTAAATAGTTAATATGAATAATGTTAAAGTGTTAACACAAAATTTTTACTTGGATGGTAGCAATAGCAGTTTTCTGTGTTTACCCTACGGAGTAAGCAGAAATTTCAAGCACTTTTGTAGGCCACTTGAGTCTATTTTGGGTAAGGACCCTTAAGTTGATTTTCAAGTCATGATATTCATGTTCTTTCTGAAGGGAGAGTTGCCATTTTTAAAGGATACAATACAGTGCAGAAAACTGCTAAAATCCATCCTGACTCCACCAAATTAGAGGACATCTGTGAAGCTTTGGAGTCTAGAGCAAATGTATTTCGTCTCCTCTTTCCCAGCATTTTGTTAAGGATTCTAATTTAATTAAAATTAATGTTAATAGCAATGTTGAAGCAGAAAACCTAAAAGGAAAAGGGTTTTTGAAGATAGGGAGACTGGAAAAGAGGAGGGCAGTTTTACCTAAATTGTTTTACCTTGGAAAATAACTGTGTTCATGTAATTCTGAGTCAGCAAATAAATGACCCTTGAACAACATGGGTTTGAACTGCATGGATCCACATATGCATGGATTTTTTTCAATAAATACTGTAAATGCATTTTCTCTTTCTCATGATTTTTCTTAACATTTTTTTCTCTAGCTTTATTGTAAGAATACAGTATATAAAACATATAACAAAATATGTGTTCATCGACTGTTTATGTTACTGGTAAGACTTCTGGTCAACAGTACACTATTAGTAGTAAAGTTTTTGGGGAGTCTAACGTTACACATGGATTTTTTACTGTACAGGGTGTTGGTGCCCTTAACCCTCATGTTGTTCAAGGGTCAACTGTACATAATACACATTTATTTATTTAGTATTATTGAGCATCATTATGTGACTCCTCCAATATACTAGCTTCTATGGAGATGAGCTAAATTAGAGACACCACTTATTCTGAAAGACTGGATCCAACAGCAGTTCGGCGCTGTGCGCTGTGTGGGACTTGGGAAATGCTCTGATTCCTCATAGCTCAGGGAAGGTTTTTGCATAATGTTAGACCACATCTCGTATTGCAATACATATTCATTCTTAGATTTAAAAATAATACTGAGTTCTCAGGAGAATTTAATCCATCAACATTAGCATCTTTCCGTAAACTAAAAGCTTTCAAAGCCTTAGTAAAAAAGAAACCATCTAACTTTAAGAGTGAATTTATTACTAAGTGAATTTAATTCACAAAAGGCATTTTCCCTAAAATTTAGGCTATTGTTGGTTTCGGCTTTGTTTTTAATTAACATTTTTAATTGTTTGGTTTGATCAAATATTGAATTTGAGTTCAAAGATACATTTCTGACGATGCATTCTAAAGAGGCTAGGTACATAATAGAAAATCAAGATTTCTGAATTTTGCAGAGCAATGCTTTCTAGTCCTCCAAGGCAAACAGTATGGGTGACTTTTCCATGTTCTACAAAATTGAGCTATTCCTTCCTAACAAATAAATGTGCTCTGATTTTTGTCTTTTTTTTTTTTTTACTTCTTTGCTCAGTTTCTTTATTTCTTCCCTCTTCTTGTTTGCTTAGTTTCTTTATTTCTCCCTATGTATGGCTATCCTTGCAAAGCAGTGATGAGGCACCAGAAAGGAGGGATAGACTCACAGTTATATCCTGACTAATCATGGGACTCGAGGCAAGTCACTAATCAGGAAATTGGGGGGGAGTCATTGTTGGTTAGAGAGTTAATTGAGGAGGCATAAACAAAACCGGTGACTTCAGGGACTTGACAATAGAATGCCTCGTATTTCCATTGCTACCACTTTCATTACAGGTATTAGATGATCCAGCAGTGAGTTATTCTGTGCAAGAGGGAGCAAGGGCTTTAGAATCAGGTAGCCAGAGGGTTATTTTCTCGGTCTGCTATTTAATAGCTGTGTGACTTCAAGTGAATTTCTTAGTCTCACTTATCCTCAGTTTCCTGTTATACCTACCATGAGAGGTTATTTCGAGGATCACAGATAATACACCTAAAGTGCCCAACAAATGGGCACTGGGATGGCCCTGCTGCTGCTTCAGGACATGGCTCAGAAAAAGATTAAAAGCAGAAATGTATTATTTTCTTTAAAAAATATTCTTTGGAAATTTCAACTCTCTCTTCTGTGCCTAATTGTGATATCTACCAACATTGTCAAAAACAATAGTCAATCCCAGTCTTGTTGCTTGAAGTCTAGCCTGAGACTCAGAAACCCCTCCTTGCTTGCTAGCAATTGCAGTAGCAATTTTATTACATTACTTGGATTGACAAATAAATGTCCAGGAGTCATTTTGCATGACAGCCTTCTAGTTCTACAGAAACTGTAAAACTGACCCAAACAGTTGGGTCCCCTGGGACTGTGCATTTGTATGTTGCCCCTTCATTAGAGTTCCAGATCCTCTTGACTGCCTTTCAGGGCAAAGATGCTGACCACTGAGAGCTGTGTGGCGGGGTCCGGTGACATGCAGATAGTATGCAGTAGGCCCTAAAAGAGGGGCTGTGCCTCTGCTGAAGTGTATTGTATTGCTGTTGTGACAAGTGCCTTTTTAGTCAAAGCAATAAATCTTCCCTTCTTTAAATGACAGATGGTTAGGATTGTTACTTCTGTTTCCAACAAACCCATAAGAGGAAAAACAAATAACTGACATTCGGACTTCTTGGTTTTCAAGAATACCAGGAAAAATTTGAAACAGTATAGTTTCAGCAAGGTTATACAGTGTTTGTGGTGAACAGAACAATATACCCTCCCCCCAATGATATCCACATCCTAATCCCCAAAACCTATGGATATTAAGATCGCAGATGGACTAAAGTTGCTAATCAGCTGACTTGAAGATATAGAGATTATCCTGGATTATCCAGTGGGATCAATATAATCACAGTGGGATAGGGTGGCACAAAAGCCAGAGTGAGAGAAGGAGACGAAACTTCCGAAGCAAAGTTAAGAGTGGTGCCGGGTGAGCACTCTACCTGCCATTGCTTGGTTTGAGTAAGGAAGGGGGCCATGAGCTGAAGGACGCAGGCTGTCTCCAGGAGCTGCAAAAGGCAAAGCAGCACATGCTTGCCTAGAACCTTCAGAAAAGCCTTCTGACACCTTGCTTTTAGCCCAGTAAGAGCCATTTTGGACTTTTGACCTCCAGAACTAGAAGATAATTAATTTGTGTTGTTTTAAGCAATTAAGTTTGTGGTAATTGTTACAGCAGCAATAGAAAACTAAAAGAGTATTTAACTATGAAGTAAATAACTAAAATTAATGAAGCCAAATTTCATCTCTTTTCTTTTTCCAAGAGGTACTATTACTGGTAAAATGACAAAGCAAAAGAAAGAGGAAAGGAATAGTCAGGGCCTGGCCGATGGGCTGGCTGACTGCTAATGACCGCAGTCTCTATTCACTTCCTACCTTAGTATTTAGCCTATGCCCTGCTTTAGACTATGAGGGTTCTTCCCCCATTTCCTCAGTCCTCACGTTGCCTCCACTTCTCTTTTCATTTCTTTTCTGTGATTCCCTTCTTCCTCATGTTTCTCTTTTTTCCCCAGTTGTTTTCGCCCCACTTTTTGCTTTTTTTAAAGATTTTATTGGGGCGTTGGGGAATCGGGGAAGGGGAACAGACAAGTTGCTGTCCTTTTTGTTCTTCAGTCTAGTTGTGGAGGACGTTGCTTCACTGGCCCATGTTGGTATTGTGATCATTGCGCTCTTCCTGGCTGAGGCAGATTGATCGCCGGCCATAGGCCGGCCGCTCACGGCAGCTCATGCCAGCTGCTCACGCTGGCTGCCAGCCACTCAAGGTAGCTCAGGGCAGCCCACTGCAGCCTACGCCGTCGCTGGCAGCTCACGGCAGCCCAGCTCCAGGTCGAGCTGTTGTTCACCATCTTAGCTGTAGAGGGCACAGCGTCACTGGCCCATGTGGGATCCAAACCAGGGCCCTGCTGCTCAGAGCTCGCACTCCCAAGCCAACTCTTAACCAATGTGCCACTCAGCCGGCCCTCTCTCCTCTTCTAATAATGGCCCAGCTAGTCAGAAGAAAATGGACATTGCTACTAATTTCCTCCCTTCCCCTGCACACCTACATAGTCCCTGAGGAAGAGTCTTGAATGAAAGCCAGCAAAGAATGAAAGGAATAGGCAGGAAAAGAAGCTCCTGACAACAGTAAGGATTGAAAACAGACAGGAGATGCCACCTCATCTCACTAACTTAACTGTCGCTATTTTCCTTAAATATCTTATTATAATGTACTATACAACAGGACTGAGTGTAGCTATTCCTGTGCTCTTGGTAGTAGGGTGCAAGCACCTCCATTTCTCTAAATAGTTAACTAACTGCACACTTAGCACTCTTGGCAGAGTTTGGGATGCAGAATTAAGTACTCTGAGTGTACCTGGCCCCATCACCATCTGTAATTCGTACAAAATTTGATGTATACTTTAAGCTAGTCCCATATTCATGGAGCCCCCGCTGTGCGTTTGGCAGCACACCCCATATGGGAAGTGGTGGTGCGCAGCAAGTGAGTGGCAGGACCTGTGGAGCCTGCTCTCTGATGGAGAGTGATCTCTCAGAGACGATAAGCAATTGCTGGCTCCTTGGTACAGCATATAAGCAACTTCCTGCTGGTGTTGTCCTAAAGACATGAGCTGATCTAATTTAGATAAGAACAACAAAATCAAAATTCCTCCCCTCAAGATTAGTCAGTGACTCTGTGTGCCTCCAAAGAGCACTGTATGTTCCTCCTTTGGAGTCAGGACAGTGCTTCTGGGACATAACGAGCTCTCCATTCCGCTGCCTTCGATGTGATCTCCCAGGTACGCCAAAGAATGCCGTGGCATATTTCAGCCACCTGTTGTCATTTTACAAGTTCTATCAGATGACTTTATAGATTGGGCGGAACCACATCTTTAAAAGGGGCGATATAGGGCCGGCCGAGTGGCGCGATGGTTAAGAACTCGCTTGGGATGCCAGAGGGCCCCGGTTGGGATCCCACATATGAGGGCCAGTGACACTGCCCTCCACAGCTAAGATGCTGAACAACAGCTCGACCAGGAGCTGGGCTGCCGTGGGTCGCCGGCGACGGCGTGGGCTGCAGCCCCTGTGGCAGTGGGCTGCCATGGGCTACCGTGTGTAGCCAGCAGCCAGCATGAGCGGCCAGCAGCCGCAGTGAGCGGCCTTCCAGAAGCCGGCAACTGATCTGCCTCGCCTGGGAAGAGCGCAATGATGGTGCCAACTTGGGCCAGTGAAGCAACGTCCTCCACAACTAGACTGAAGAAAAAAAGGACAGCAACTTGTCTGTTCCCCTTCCCCCAATTCCCCAGCACTGTTCCCATCCCCTCAACTCCCCAATAAAAATCTTTTAAAAAAAGGGGGGGGGGCGATATAACAACTTTCACACCTCATCATGATCTAACTGGACTCCCTGGCAGTGCTAAATCTTCATTCATTAGAGATGGAGGAGGAGATACAAAATGTCTAATTGAATCACCTTTATTACTACAGCCCTCTAACTGGTCTCCTTGGCTTCTATCTTTGCCTCCACCAGTCTTCCCATGAACTTTGGTTAGAGGGATCTTTTTAAAACAACACTGGCAGCCATTCCTCCCTTTTGCTCCTGCCTCCTTATCTGAGTTGGATGCTCTCATAACACCCTACACTTTCTGCTTTGTTAGCAGTCATCATATCGAACTGTAATTGTCCATTCATTTGTCTGCATTTCCCACCAAACTCTGATCCTTGGTGGCTGCCCCAGCCTGTCTCGTATATGTTTGCACGTACACCACTTAGCGCAGATGCCAGGAATCAAACAGTACATGTGGGGGTGTTGAGTGAGTCACTTGGCGACCTAAGAACTTACAGTGATTACCCATTGTTGATCAGCAGACCCAGACTCTGTTTCAGTTTCAAGTACAGTTGACCCTTGAACAACATGGATTTGAACTGTGTGGGTCAATTGAAAATATCTGTGTGTAAGTGGACCTGCGCAGTTCAAACCCATGTTGTTCAAGGGTCAACTGTACTCTGATTTTCCTGTATACAAGCCTTTATTTAGATCTCCTCTTGGTCCTCTTCTGGTTCTTGCATCTTTATTCTGTGGGTTTCCTCTGCCTGCCCATCTGGGGTAGCTTGTCTCCAAAGATAGCTGCCAGCAATTTCTTCTCTTCTGTGTACGCATGCTGCTACCCCACTGAGATGGAATCTGTCTAGTCTTCTGCTCCCTTGAATCTGCGCTGGCCTGTCACTGGTTTCACTAGTAGAATATGATGGAGTGACACTGTGCCAATTCTGGGCCTGCTCTTTAAGATGACTGGCATTTTTCTACTTCCTATGTCTTGAAACTCTGAACTTCCATTACTAAGTTCGGGCAACTCTTTTGGAGAGAAAAGCCGCTTGGAGGAAGCTGAGGCATCAGACATGTGATTGTAGAAGCCATCTTAAGACAAGCCGTGTGGAGGCTTGAGGTGACTCCAGTCCCAGCTGCTGTCTGACTGACTGACTACATCAGAGAGCCCGAGCAGAACCACCTAGCTGAGTCAGCCTGTGGATCCATGAGATACCAGTAGTAGTTTCAAGCCACTAGGTTTTGGAGTGGTTTGATACACAGCAGTAATTATCCTAAATGCCATCCTTCAAGGTCCCAAACCTAGATTTTCTATAAAGCTTTGCCTTGCTAGTCTAGTTGATATTAATGTCTCGCTTTCTAATTCCCATAGAACTTATTGGTACCACACATTCTGTTACCTAACTATATAATCAGGCATCGCTAAAGGACAGCGATACGTTCTGAGAAATGAGTCATTAGGCAATTTCGTCCTTGCGTGAACATCACAGAGTGCACTTACACAAACCTAGATGGTAGAGCCTACTATACACCTGGGCTCTATGTACAGCCTATTACTCCTAGGCTACAAGCTTGTATAGCATGCTACTGTATTGAATACTATTGGCAATTATAACACAAGTATTAGTGTATCTAAACATTTAAACATAAAAAAGGCACAGTAAAAATCCAGTATAAAAGATACAAAATGGCACACCTGTATAGGGCACTTAGCATGAATGGAGCTGGCAGGACTGGAAGTTGCTCTTGGTGAGTCAATGAGTTAGCGGTGAGTAACTGTGAAGGCCTAGGACATTGCTGTCAACTACTGTAGACTTTATAAACACTGTACATTTAGGCTACACTAAATTTACAAAACAACACGAGATTAAATCAAGCATATGAGAAATGATGCTATCAAGAGATACGGTAAACAGATGTATGAGGCTGCTGCCGGCGTAACATGGCATGCTGTTTTACAGCAAACTTTTTGCTTTTATAACTAGAAAGAGTACTCTAAAATAACAATAAAAAGTTTAGTATAGTAAATACATAAAACAGTAACATAGTCTTTTATTTTGAGTTATTCTGTACTGTGCATAATTGTATGTGCTGTACTTTTATATGGCTGGCAGTGCAGTAGGTGTGTTTACACCAGCATCACCACAGACACATGAGTAATGTGTTGCACTATGATGGTATGGTGGCTATGATGTCACTAGGCAAGAGGAAATTTTCAGCTCCATTACAATCTTATGGGACCACCATTGTATTGTTGGCTGAAACAGGCACATGCCTGTCTGTATACAGTACTATTTTCCATTCCCTGTATGCTACTCTGGACTCTTATGACCAAGCTGTATAATCTCTGAAGATACCAAACAATAGCAGTATGTCTTTTGTAATCCTTTCAGCAAGTCCTAGTACTGGACAAAAAAATGTAATAAGATATTGAACTGAATTAAAAGCATTCTTGGTCATGTTAGCTCCCTGCCAACGATTTTAGCTTTGATTCTTCTTCATAGTATCTTTTGAGCATTCTTTCAAGTCATGGTCATGGCAAGTATGTGTGGCAGCGGGCAGGATCCTCCCACCTGAAAACAGTGTGTTATAGTGTGGTGGTTCTCAAAGTGTGGTCCCAGGTCAGTGTCAGTACCACCTGGAACCTGTTACAAATGCAGATTCTCAGGCCCACCCCAGACATGAGAATTAGGAGTTCTTGGGGTGAGGCCCAGCATTCTGTGTTAACAAGCCTTCCAGATTATTCTGATGCATACTAAAGTATCACCATCACTCTTGTAGTGGAAAGAGTCCTGGTTTTAGGGTTAGAAAGTCTAGGATTCTTTTGTTAAACAACATGTCTTAAGCATGCACCTACTTGTGCTAAGTATTGTGCTAGGGGGCTGGGGATACAAGATGGCTATAGGTTCATCTCTGCGCTTGTGGGATGAAGGAGGGTGGTGGTAGCAGCAATACTTACATACATATAAAATGGACATACCCCAAAATATCTCTACAGAGCCTGCCCACTGAATGAGACAGTCCTGGTTTTTACCCTCACCTTTCCAATACAGATCAGAAGCCGTTATCATGAACTTAAATTTTGGGAACGCTTTTGTCAGAATGTATTTATTTAAGGATCACTCGATTAGTAGCCCATTAAATAGTTTGTATATATGTAAGTGTTCATGTTCACTGAAGATTAGAAAATCTGCATACGTAAAAAAAAATTTTAAATCATTCATAATCATACCCCCCATAGATAATAGATTACAGCTAATATTTCAATGTATTTTCTTCCAAACTTTTTCAATGCCTGGGTCTTTTTATCCTTCTCTTGTATCTGCCTTATGTTCTTCGTGGCATATTGTGAACATTCTAAGTCACTTTAAAGTGTTTCCTGAAGATCATCCTCTTTTGGTGAGATGGATAGTCATAATGGTGTTTGCCCTGGGAGTGGGTGCAGCTCAGGAGTAGCAGACACAGCTATTAATTCCTCTTTTCACTCTCATCCATGTCCATCTTCCCCTTTTGGTTATTCTCTCTTTTCTATCAACCCCATGGATTCCTTCCTTCCGTCTCCACCTGACCTACTTTTCCTCCTCTCATTTAAGCTTTATTTCCACCCATGCCTAGCATGACCTTCTCCCCTTGAGCAATTCTTCATCCTTCATGACCCAGTGCAGTGATCATCATATTGGGAAACATTTCCTGATCCTTGCAGACGCTTAAACACATTCTCCTCTGACTTTCCACAGTGCTCTCTTCATATCTCTATTATTGTACTATCTCATGGGAGCATTACACAGTTAGGTGTCTGCTGCCCAAGGCCAGAGGCTTCTTACTCATCTCTGCCTCCCCTAGGATATACAAAAGGGCTTCTGTGATGTTTGCAAAATGAGTAAATAAAACCCTGTGGCCTGCCAGAGTCACCCAGAGCTGCTATTAACAAGCACAGGACCTATCCGGCAAGCCCCTGGCTTCTGAACTTGATCCACAGGCACTGTGATTCCTTCAAGGAAGCCTCTCAGAAAGCTCCAGCCTCAATCACAGAGAGAGGTACTGAACAATACAGCCAAGAAAGGAAAGGGGTCCTTTCAAGTAAGATTGGAAATGGGCAGTGTCTGAGGATAGAGGTCTTGGAAATGCTGTTTGTGAGGGGCTACAATCCAGACTGAGGGATTGTGTGTTCTCTAAGACAAGATTCACACCACTACATCTTCAGAGAGAAAACTAGATCTGCTACAAGACACAGCCTGTGAGGCTGACTGTAAGTAAGACAAAAGGTGGTTTTCTCTTTTCCTTAACTAAGGGCAGCAGTCAATTCTGCAGTCATAATTCTGATACTTGACAATGAGCCCTTCAGAGGAAGGAAGAGGAGACGGGGAGGCTGAAGAAGGAAGGAGGGAAAGGAAGCATCCACCGAGTGGCCTAGGTGGGAGCTTCCCAGCAAGCAAGCGTATGCAGACGAATGGAGCTTATTTTTGTTGTGATGACAGATGAGTTTCCTGCAGTGTCTTGAGAGCAGCCCAGCCAGGGAAGGCTGAGGGGCAGAATCAGACCATTGTGCGGATGCAGGGAGAGCCGCTGCTTAGCTGCCAGCTCGTCTGTCCTGAGAGAAAACCACAGCGTAGTTCAGCTGGAAAGCTAGGGAGACAGCACTTTGTATTTGTTTCTGTTATGTGTCATATTAGTAATAAAGTAGTAATGGGATTACTTTAAATTAAAAACAATTATACTAGGATTTCCGAGTTCTCCTCGGTGATTTTGTCTTGCTCTGCAGTCATTATGGCTAGATGTGCTTAAAGAAACATAAAGTTTTCCATTATGGTCTTTAGAGAATTAGAGACACCTGACTGCTGATCTCTATTAGGGAGTGAAATTTCTGGCACCTTGCAAACACTTAGCTTCACACAGAGGTGAGATGCAGCTTGAGTTCATACACCTAGGATCCTCACCAGGTAAAAGCTGTTGTCTTTGCCTCCTCTCCTTTACATTCTATGATGGACCATGACCCGGTGCAGTGGTCAGCACGTGTGGAAAACCTTCCCTGACTGACCCTTACCGACTCGTAAACTCTGATTCTCCACTGCATTGCCTTCATACCTTTATTATTGTATGTAGTTCATGTGAATGGTACACCTTTAGGGAGCTGGACACAGGACCTGTGTGTCATATACACATGCCGCGGCTTGTGGCCCAAACAAGTCTCTGCTCCTGACCTCCAAATCCATTTTTATTGTCCTGGGAAGTGACCCTTACCGTCTGTTCCACGTTTGCTCTTGTAATAGGACTAAATGGGCCACCTTGGTTTCTAACTCAGGCCGCATTGGACAGGACTAGGCAGCGATGACAGACAGCCGTCATCCCTCACTGAGCCAAATCTACTCAGCAGGATTGCGCTTGCCCACCGTGATAGGTGCCAGGACAATTACTGGTTGCCTTCTGGACCTGCTTCAAAGCTTCCTGTAACGTAGCAGTGAACGAAATGCACAATCTTCCAACTCAGTGACATTTAAGGCAACCACACATCGGCTCAGGCAGCAAAATAAATTGGTACTCAGCTGCTCCCGGTCTGTTTTTCTGGTGAGACCTATAAATAAATGATGGTGCCACTGCATGTGACACCAATCTGCCCTCTTCCCAAGTAGTCACATTCTCTCATGCTCTCTCCCTGTCTCTGTCCTTGTCCCCCTGAGGAACCGAGTGTTAGAGATTGTATTTGGAGGTTGCCTAGTGCTATGTGGCTACATTTGAATTCTACACACAAATAAATATAATGAATGAATGGATGTACATTTGAATTGCAAGTCTGCCCCTACTGAATTTGTAATTCATTCATATGAAAATATTTTCCAGTAAATAGTATAACTCCCCCAATATTCCTATATAGTTCCTATATAGTCCCTATTCATGAGACTGTTGTATCATTCAGTGGTGACATTTAAATGACAGTTACTACAGTAACACAGAGTAATGCCCTTGTGAAGTGTGGTGTATTGGTGTGCTTATCCAGTAATTTACATATCCCATAAATACTAGCTGTGATGTCTGAAGAGAACTCAAAAGGGAAGAAAGATTTTTGCCCACACAAATGATTGTGAAATATAATATTTTTAGAAGCATGTTCTGATACTTATTTGCCTTATGATTTCCCCAAATCCCTTCCCTTTAAGCCATAAGTGTTGTGTCGTCCCCCACCCCCCCACCCACCCCCACACACACTCAAACATTAGAAAATAAAAACAAGAAAACTCTCCTCCCGCCCTCCCTCCCACCCTTAAGGCACTGATGTCTTTGGTCAGTTCAAACACAAAGGGGGAAAAAAAGAATCAGTCAAATCAAATGATCTTCACTCTCTTTCAAACTAAATCTGCTTTAATCAGTATGCTAGCATATTCTGTCAAATTCCCTGACTTTTTAAGCAATACGTTATTCCTGCAGTTTCGACAAAAGCTAAACCTTTGCCAGCCCAAACCAGCTCTCCATGGAAGCTGTTGCCAAATTGACTTCCCTGTCTCAGTCAAGAGGCTGCTCTCCCCCCACCCCCACCCCGCTCGA
>NW_017731579.1:2159336-2177794 GCF_001890085.2 Hipposideros armiger
GATGCACAACCCCCCCCCCTCGAATTCGCGTTTGGGCGGCATCCAGGTGTTTGACAGGGGGCTGCTGCTCGGAGATGGCTTTGATCCCCAGGTGTGGGGACTCCATCTGCGCAGCTCCGCGAGACTATTTACAGCAGAGGTCGGTGATTGCTGGCGTGGAAAACTCATTTCTCAGCCTGGCTTTTATTTACACTCTTATTAAGGTGCCTTTCACTCACGTCGAAAAGGCAGCGAGTGGCTGCAGAGAGCGCTTGGTTGCAGATGAGCGACGGGTGAGCGACAGGCTGCCCGCGCTGGCGACCACGCGCCAAGCGAGCACGGTGGGCTCGCGAGGACAAAGGCGGCAGGGAAGCCAGGGCGCCACAGATGCCAAGAAGGGCATTTGGACCACACTGGAAAAGTTCAGTGGCTTGGTGGCTGGGTTTCCCTTGTGGTGTTCGTTTGTTTCCCGCCAGCCTTGCTGGGTGTCACGCTCTTTGTATATGTCCAACATGAGAAAACGACTAGAATGAAGTGCTTTTTACCTCTATCCAAAACCCTAGGTAAAGATTCCACCCTCCCCCTGCCCTGTGGGGGTAGAATCAGCAGTAAGGACTCCTGGGAGGGAAACTTCCCGGCTGTTGTTTCCGTTGGCACCACCTAAAACCAGAACAGGCCTGTGCAGCCTTGGCACATCCTGGCCCCCAGCCATGCATATTCATGGCCAAGTGCAGTAAAACCCAGGTCAGCTGCTTGGAGACAGTGAACTGTGTTCTTAAAGGTTGACCAAGCCTGAGAATTCAATAAAATGGAAATTGGGCTGCCTCCTCTCACAGTCCTGTGCAAAGAGTCTTATTACACTTGGAGTATTTTTTCTTTCCCTAAAAGGAACAAAGAAAATGCTAGAAGTCTTGCTTTGTTTGTTTGTTTTGCAGTCTTCCCCTTTGCCATAGAAGTCGAGATTTGTTTCTTGTATCCTACCTACTCCCTTTCCTGGTGTCCTCACCTGTATAGTAGTAGATAGTATCTTCATATTCCTCTCTTCTGCATATGGCTCATCCTCTTGGTTTGAGACGTTCTCTTTCCCTTCCGCTATCATCCTGACATCTGATAACATCACTCTTCTGCCCACTCATTTCCATCACTTCCCTCAGAAACGCCCCTTTTCCCTTTCCTGGTCACTCAGGGGCACAGTCTCTCTCCTGGACTAGGGTGGCCCTGGGAAGAGGACATCAACAATAATGCTTGATCTGCTGTGCTATCCTACAGCCCCGTAGGACTGAAGTGCAATGATAGGCACTGTTTTGGGCTGATTTGTGTCCCCCAGAATTCACTTGTTGAAGACTTAACCCGAAGTGCCTCAGAATGTAACTGTATTTGGAAATAGGACCTGTAAAGAGGTAATTAAGGTAAAGTGAGGTCATATGGGTGGGGGGCCTAATTCTATGACTAGTGTCCTCATAAGAGGAACTTCGGACACACAAAGAGACACTAGGGATGCTTGCACACAGGAAAATAAAGCGGGGGGGCTGTATGAGTGCACAGTGAGAAGGCCAAGCCAAGGGGAGAAGACTCAGGAGTAACCAAACCTGCTAACACCTTGATCTTGGACTCTTGGCCTCCAGAACTGAGAAAATAAATTCCTGTTGTTTAAGACACCTGTGGTGTTTTGTGAAGGCAGCCTAACAAAATAATGCAGGCACTAAGGCAGCCTGCTGTGCATTCCTGGGGCCCTCCATTCTCCATGAGGTGGGAAATGTTTTCTTTGAGATGGCTTTGGCCTGGCACAACTTTTTAATGTTCTAGATGATCCTGGTGTTTTTGTTTGCTTGTTTGTTTGTTTTTGAGATAAGAATCTACCAACCAATGATATTTCTCTGCTGATAGAGCTTTATTCCTACCCCACCTGTTTCTCAGTTTTGTCTTTTATATGGAATGCAGAACACCCATTTAAATTTGAATTTCAGATAAACAGCAAATAATTTTTTAAGTATGTCTCAAATATTGCATGGGACATACTGATATTTTAAAACATTCTTTATGTGAAATTCAGGCTTGACTAGATGTCCTACAGTTTATATTTGCTAAACCTGCCAACACTAGTTCAGAAGAAGTAGGTATCCTTAATATCTTTGCACTGTGGTTCTCACAGTGTAAAATGAAGAACATTTTGAAAATACTGATGTCTGGGTCCTGTCCTGGGGAATTCTGATTTAATTGGTCTGAGGTAGGGCCCTGTCCACAGGATTTTGTTAAAGCATCCAGGTAATTCTAATGTGCAGCCAGGGCATAGAACCCCTGCAGGAAGAGATAGGTATTGATTAATTAAATGCTCATGGCTACTGCATTGTTGGATTTAGGCTCCCTTAAGTTTAAATGCTTTGGTTTTGTTCTAAAAGATATATCTCTTCTTATTGCTGACCCCAGAGGCAAAGGTCAAGTAGATCACACACACAGAAAACCCTGTTAGTATATGAAATGGTCTTATTTCAGTCAACTGAGCCCATAGAGAGGTGTCAAGACCTGTAATACTGATGCCACTGCAGCAAATGACTCTCCCAATACTTCAGGTTTTATAATAGTAGAGCTGGGCACCGTTTTACCATTACATCTTATTACAGGTCAGTGCTCAGGAATGTGAGATCCAGTTCAAGAGGAATTTGAACATAACTTTGTTCAGTTCTTCCAGACCCTGGGTATGTTTTTCAACTATTAATTGGCATGTATGGAGAGCTAAAGTTCACTTGCTGCTTGCTTGTAACTGAAAAAATTATAGAAAGTTCAGATATTGTGGCTAATGTTCCTGGGGTAGCACTCCACTCATTCTGCTTGGGTCAGAGCCCTATATTTGAGTCCGGTATTCAGTTTCATCCTGAAGATAAGCCTTGCCAAGATAAACCTTCATCGTATTTTCTAGGGAGATGCTGACAGAGTTCCAGCTGAGTAACTAGAATGGGAAGAAAATAAAATGCCTGTGTTGCAAGCACATTTTATAGAAAATGATAAAAATGATGGGGGTCAGTAGATGACATTGATCGGTACGAAGTTCAGGGTTGGAGATTTGATGTGAAAAGGCTTGTTAAAAATGCCATCCAAATAAGTGTGTATACGATGGAGGTTTTGTAACTACAGTAGTCACCCTTTATATGCAGTTTTGTTTTCCACAGTTTCAGTTACTTGTGTCAACCATGGTCTGAGAATATTAAATGGAAAATTCCAGAAATATACATTTCATAAGTTTTAAATTGCGTGCCATTATAAGTAGCATGATGAAATCCTGTGCTGTCCAGCTCTTCCCCATCTGGGACGTGAATCATCCTTTTGTCCAGTGTATCCACCCTCTATCCATTACCCGCCTGTTAGTCACTTGGTAGCTGTCCCAGTATTGCAGTGCTTGTGTTCAAGTGATCCTTATTCTGCTTAATAACGGCCCTCCATTGCAAGACTAGTGATGCTGGCAATTCGGATATGCCCAAGAGAAGCTGTAAAAGTGCTTCCTTTAAGTGAAAAGGTGAAAGTTCTCAACTTAATAAGGAAAGAGAAAAATCATATGTTGATGTTCCTAAGATCTATGGTAAGAACAAATCTATCCATGAAGTTGTGAAGAAGAAAAAAAATCTGCTTGTTTTGCTGTTGCACCTCAAACTGCAAAAGTTATGGTCACAGTACATGATTAGTGTCTAGTTAAGATGGAAAAAGCATTAAATGTGGGGATGGAAGACATGAACAGAAAATGTGTTCTGATCAACAGCAAGGTGTTGCACCAGAAAGTATTGGCCCTGTATGAAGACTTCAGCAAGGGATTCCCTAAAACAAGTGATACCCAGCCATTAACTGCAAGTAAGGGGTGGTTATACAGCTTTAGGAATAGGTTTGGACTAAAAAATATAAAAATTACTTGAGAAAGAGAGACCACATTCACATAACCTTTATTAAAATATATGCTTATAATTATTCTATTTTATTAGTTATTATTAATCTTTTACTGTGCCTAATTATAAACAACCATAGGTATTTATGTATAGAAAAACAGTATATATAGGGTTCAGTACTACCTGTGGTTTCAGGCATCCACTGAGGGTCTTGGAACATATCCCCCATGGATATGACAAGACTGCTGTACTGATTATCTAATGAAAAGTTTCAGAAAACTAGAACTGGGAGGCAGGTGCGAGAACAACATAGGGTTTGGATTTGCAGTCTTGGCTTTGGTGCTGCTAGGCTCACTGTCCTTGGGCAACCACTTAACCTACCTGAATCTTTATTTCCTCATTTGGAGCAGGGCTTCTGGAATGGTAGAATAAGGCCCTCTTAAAATCCACTTCTCTATATAAGCAAAGGGGACATTGGCAACAAGTGTCAAAGTCAACTTTTTCAGAACTCTGGAAATTAACCAAACGATTACAACAATTCAAGGAGTGTCTTTATTCAAGAAAAAAACAGCTGAATCTCAGTAAGAACAGGGAGTTTTGTGGCAGTTTAACTTGACCAATTTTCTTTCCCCTCTCCCCAGATCTGTGGTAGTCTTGAGTAACAACAGCCTCACAACCATAGTAGCTCTGAGACCCAGCAGATTAGCAGCCACTTGTAGGGGGAAGAATGGGCTTGTAGCTCCCCACATAGTCCACATCCTCAGAAAATTGTCACTGTTTGACCTGTCTGGCAGCTCTCTGGAAAGGCCCCATTCTCAGGGCTTTTCTTTTCTTGACCTACTGTCTGGGAATAGCTTTATCCCCAGGGCATTAGTCAAAAACAACCAGCAATAATTGTTTAACATGATAGCTAAGGCAGTCATATAAGTTGAGGCTAACAAGAGGCTGACCAAAAAACTGAAAAAGGAAAAACTGGTGAATGAGATGTCCACAGAGGGCTTTGAAAAAACCCAACATTACTAGGGACCAAGAAGTCCTCAAACATGTGCAGGGCAGTACCCATGCCCAGGAAAGACCCGAGCAGGCCTAATCTGTCATCTATTGTTGACCTTAAGTCTCTGCCAAAGCAGGAGGTGAAGACTAAGGTAGAGCTAGCTATACATTGCTTTCCCTAGCACTGAAGGTATGCCCCAAATTTTATGAAAAGCCTTAGCCTACATATCCAAGAAATTCAGTCAACTCCAAATAGGATAAACACAACGAGTACACACCTAGACACACCTAGACTCAGCAAGAGAAAAGTAACTCATTATATATAAGGGATCCTCAATAACATTAATGTCCCATCAGAAACCTTAGTGGCTAGGAGGTGGTGGGATGACTTTAAATAAAATATTGAACAACAAAAAAAAAAAACGGTCAAGAATTCTCTATCTCGAAAATCTATCATTCAAAAAAATGAAGAAGAAATCAAGATATTTCCGGGTAAACAACAAAGAGAATTTGTCCTCAGCAGACCTCTTTACAAGAAATACTAAAGGGAATCCTTCAGGCTGAAATGAAAGGTCACTAGACAGTAATCTGAATCCATATGAATAAATAAAGACCACCAGAAAAGGTAAAAACATAAAATGTAAAAGACACTGTAAATGTATTTTTGTTTATAGCTCTTCTTTATAAAAGAACTGTTTAAAAAATAATTATTAGACTTTTGATAGCCTTATATTGTAAACATATAATTTGTATAACAATAGAACAAAGGAGAAAGAAAGAATCAGAAGTATATAATGGAGCAAAATTTTTATAAACTATTGAAATTAATTTGGTATTAATCCAAATTAGATTGTTTTAATGCTAATTTTAATCTCCAGGACAACCACTAAGAAAATAACTTAAAAAATGGTAAAGAAACAACAAGGGAATTAAAATGCTGTATAGAAATTATTTAACACAAAAAGAAGCAGAAATAAAAGAATAGAGGAGCAAAAAGACAACACATACAGAAAAACAAACAATAAAATGGCAGACAGAAACCCTATCTTATCAGTGATTACATTAAATGTATTTGGAATAAACATTCCAATCAAAAGACAGAGATTGCCAAAATGACTTTAAAAACAGCTATGTTTTCTCTATAAGAGACACATTTTAGATTCAAAAATACATGCAAATAGTCTCACAATGAAAGGATGGAAAAAGATGTATCTTACAAAAAGAAACTAGATAAGAGTGAGAGTATCTATATAAATTGACGAGACTTTCAGATAAAAATTATTACTAGAGACAAAGAAGGACATTGTATAATAAAAGGGTCAATTCATCAGGAAAAGGTAAGAATTATAAACATATATGCACCTAGTAAGAGCCCCAAAATACATGAAGCAAAAGAAGTAATAGAATTGAAAGAGAAATAGGCAATTCAACAGTAGTAGTTGGACACTTTAATACCCCAGTCGCAGTAATGAATAGACCTAGGCAGAAGATCAATAAGAAAATAGAAAACTTGAAGAACATGATAAACTAACTAGAGATAACAGATAACTATACAACACTCTACCCAACAGCAGCAGAATACATATTTTTCTCATGTGCACATAGAACATTCTCCAGGATAGAACATGTTAGCCCATAAAACAAACCTCAATAAATTTAAAAGGATTGAAATCACACAAAGTAGATTTCTGGTTAAGATGACGGAGTAGGTAAACGCTGTAATCACCTCCCACGACTACATTAGTATTACAACTAAATTATAAAATAACCATTATTGAGAACCACCTGAAGACTAGCTAAATAGAAGTCCTATTGCTAAATATATAAATGAAACTGGTATGAGGGGCGGAGAGCAGAGTGAGTAGGTCAGGCACCCACAGGGCAGTGATTAATAATCAGGAGGGATATCTCAGCTGCAGAGGTCCCCCCTGAGGAGGAAGGCGTCCAAGTCTCAGAGTGGGTTCCCCAGCTCAGAGCACCACCCAACAAGCTCCACAAGTACACCAGTAGGGCAGACTCGGATGCCTCCAGAGCCCTGCTAAACCGAATCCCACTCCATGGAGTTAGCCCTTGCACAACAGCTCATCCACTGTAGTCGTGGCCAACCCCCACAGCGAGTGAGCCTGAAGGTCAATCCCACCCACTGGCGTGCCAACAGCAATCAAGACTCAACTACAATGGGGGCTAACAGAAGTCACACAAAGGACATCCCTGGAGCACCTGTCTCAGGTGACAAGTGAGACTGTGCTGCTGGGCCTCACCGGACATCTACAACATAAGGCCACCCTGCCAAAACCAGGAGACATAGATCTACCTAATATAATACATACAAACAAACAGGAAGACAGCTAAAATGAGGAGACAAAGAAACGTCCCAAATGAAAAACCAGGATAAAACGCTAGAAAAATAACTAAACAAAATGGAGACAAGCAATCTACCAGATACAGAGTTCAAAACACTGGTGATAAGAATGCTCAATGAACTTAGGGGTAAAATAGATGAACTCAGTGAATTTATACTAAGAAATAGCATAATAAAACCAGTCAGAAATGAAGAATAACCAAAATGAAGAATACATTAGATGGAATCAACAGCAGATTAGATTAATCAGAGGATCAAATCAGTGATTTGGAAGACAAGGTAGCAGAAAACACCCAATCGGAATAGCAAAAAGCAAAAATGAATTAAAAAAATGAGAGTTTAAGGAACCTCTGGGACAACATCAAGCATAACAATATTCACATCATAGGGGTACCAGAAGAGAGAGAGCAAGGGATTGAAACCTATCTGAAGAAATAATGACAGGAAACTTCCCTAACCTGGTGAAGGAAATAGATATATAAGCCCAGGAAGTGCAGAGTCCCAAACAAGATGAACCCAAAGAGTCCCACACCAAGACACATCATAATTAAAATGCCAAAGGTTAATGATAGAGAGACTCTTAAAAATTACAAAAGTAAAGCAGTGGGTTACATACAAGGCTGTTGTATATGTAACATCCTTGGCTGTTGGCTGATTTCTCAACAGAAACTTTTCAGGTCAGAAGGGATTGTTACGAAATATTCAAAGAGATGAAAAGAAAGACCTACAACCAAGATTACTCTATCCAGCAAGGCTATCATTTAGAATCAAAGGAAAGATAAAAGAGCTTCCCAGACAAGAAAAAGCTAAAGAAGTTCATTACCACTATATATTGCAAGAAATGTTAGGGCCAGCAGAGTGGCGCAATGGTTAAGAGCTGGCTTGGGACACCTGAGGGCCCCGGTTCGGATCCCACATATGAGGGCCAGTGACACTGCCCCCTACAGATAAGATGCTGAACAACAGCTCAACCTGGAGCTGGGCTGCTTTGAGTCGCCGGCGACCACGTAGGCTGCAGTCCCTGTGGCAGTGGGTTGCCATGGGCTACCGTATGTAGCCAGCAACCAGCGTGAGCGGCCAGCAGCTGCCATGAGCAGCCGTCCAGAAGCCGGTGACTGATCTGCCTTGCCCGGGAAGAGTGCAATGATGGTATCAACTTGGGCCAGTGAAGCGACATCCTCCACAACTAGACTGAAGAACAAAAAGGACAGCAACTTGTCTGTTCCCCTCCCCACAATTCTCCAGCGTTGTTCCCATCCCCCCCAATTCTCCAATAAAAATTAAAAAAAAATGTTAAAGGGATTTCTTTAAGTAGAAAAGAAAAGATAAAAAATATGAATATATTTTTCTCACTGACAAAGGCAAACACATAATAAAAGCAGTGGATCAACCAACTGTAAAGCTAGTACAAAGGTTAAAAGGCAAAAGTAAGAAGAGCATGTATAATTACAGTAAATCAAGGGATACACCATAAAAGGAAAAAAAAAATGTGGAGGGGGTGAGTAAAAATGGTAGTGATTTTTAGAATGTATTTGAACTTAAGCAACCATTAACTTAAAATATACTGCTATAAACACAGCTGGGTATATATGAAGCACATGGTGACCACAGACAAAAATTCTGCATGAAATATACAAGAAATTAAGAGAAAGGAATCCAAACATGACACTATAGAAAGTCATCAACATAAAAGAGAGCAAGAGTATGAGGAAGGAACAGAGAACAACAAAAACAATCAGAAAACAATAAGATGGCAATATCTACATACCTATTAACAGTTACTTTAAATGTAGATGGACTAAATACTCCAATCAAAAGACATAGTGTGGCTGAATGGATTAAAAAAACCAAGACCTGTACATATGCTGCCTACAAGAGACCCACTTCAGATCAAAAGACACACAAAGCCTGAAAGTAAAGGGATGGAAAAAGATATTTCATAGAAATTAAAACAAACAAACAAAAAAGCTGAGGTAACAATCAGATAAAATTGCCTATAAAACAAGGACTGTAACAAGAGACAAAAAAAAGGGCATTTCATAATGATAAAGGGATAGTTGAACAAGAGACAGAGCAGATCTACCCAATACTTAGAAATAACTCTTATAATCCTTATAATCATTTATGTACCCAAAGTAGGAGCACTTAAATATATAAAGCAAATACTGAATGACATAAAGGGAGAGATCAATAGTAATGCAGTAATGGTAGGGAACTTTAAGATCACATGGATATCAATGGATAGATGATCCAAACAGAAAATCAACAAGGGTACAGTGGCCTTAAGTGACATATTAGAGCAGATGTACTCAATAATATTTTCAAGTGCACATGGAACATTTCCCAAAATAGACATATTAGGCCACAAATCTCAGTAAATTTAAGAAGACTGAAATCATATCAGCCAGGGCCGGCCGAGTGGCAAGATGGTTAAGAACTGGCTTGGGACACCAGAGGGCCCCGGTTCGGATCCCACATATGAGGGCCAGTGACATTGCCCTCTACAGCTAAGATGCTGAACAACAGTTCAACCTGGAGCTGGGCTGCCGTAAGTCGCTGGCAACAAGTAGGCTGCAGCCCCTGCTGCAGTGGGCTGCCATGGGCTACCGTGTGTAGCCAGCAGCCAGCATTAGCGGCCAGCAGCTGCTGTGAGTAGCCGTCCAGAAGCTGGCGACTGATCTGCCTCGCCCGGGAAGAGTGCAATGATGCTGCCAACTTGGGCCAGTGAAGCAACGTCCTCCACAACTAGACTGAAGAACAAAACGACAGCAACTTGTCTGTTCCCCTTCCCCCAATTCCCCAGCGCTGTTCCCATCCCCCAATTCCCCAATAAAAATCTTTAAAAAAAAAAGTCATATCAGCCATCATCTCTGATCACAGTGGTATGAAACTAGAAATCAATTACAAGAAGAAAACTGAAAACTTAAAACACGTGGAGGCTGAATAACATGCTGCTAAAGAATAAATGGATTAATAAGATCAAAACAGGAATCAAAAGATACCTTGAGACAAATGAAAATGGAAACACAATAACCCCAAATCTATGGGACACAGCCAGAGCAGTTCTAAGACTGAAATTTATAGCAATACAGGCTTACCTCAAGTAACAAAAAAGTCTCAAATACACAATCTAACCTTGTATCAAAAGGAACTATAAAATGAAGAAATAAAGCCCAAAGTGAGTAGAAGGAAGGAAATAATAAAGACTGGTGCAGAAATAAACAAAATAGTTAAAAAAAATACAGTAGATCAATGAAACCAAGAGTTGGTTCTTTGAAAAGATAAACAAAATTGATAACCCTTTAGACAGACTCATCAAAGAAAAAGAGGGCACAAATTAAAAAATCAGAAATGAAACAAGTGACAACTGACACCACAGAAATACAAAGGATTATAAGGAAATACTACCAATAATTATAGGGCAACAGTGGACACAACCTGGAAGAAATGGATAAATTCCTAGAAACATACAATCTTCCAAGGCTGAATCAGGAAGAAACAGAAAATCTAAACAGTCCAATAACTAATGAAATCAAGTCATTAATCAAGAAACTGCCAATAAAGTCCTGGGCCAGATGGCTTCACAGGTGAGTTTCACAAAATATTCAAAGAAGAATTAAAACCTATGCTCCCCAAACTATTCCAAAACATTGAAAGAAGGGAAGGCTCTCAAACTCATTTTATGAGGCCAGCATTACCCTTATACTAAAGCCAGACAAAGATACTACAAAAAAAGAAAATTGTAGGCCAATATCCATGACGAACATAGATGCAAAAAAACCTCAACAAAACATTAGCAAACTGAATTCAGTAATATATTTAAAAGATCACACCATGATCAAGAGTGATTTATTCTTGGGATGCATAGATGGTTCAATATCTACAAATCAACGTGATATACTATATAAATTGAAGAATAAAAATCATGGTTATATCAATAGATGTGGAAAAAGCATTTGACAAAATCTAATGTCCATTTATAATAAACTGTCAGCAGAGTGGGGATAGAGGGAAAATACCTCAACATAATAATGGCCATATATGACAAACCCACACTAACATCATACTCAAACATTAAGATCAGGAACAAGGCAAGCAGGAATGTCTACTTTCACCACTTTTATTCAACATAGTATTGGAAGTCCTAGAAACAGCAGTCAGACAAGAAAAAGAAAGAAAAGGCATCCAAATTGGAAAGGGAAAAGTAAAACTGTCATTATTTGCAGATAACATGATACTACATATAGAGAACCCTAAAGATTCCACCAAAAACTAATAGAATAAATGAACTCAGTAAAGTAGGAGGATACAAAAATATTCAGAAATTGGTTGCATTTTTATACACCAATAATGGACTAGCAGAAAGAGAAATTAAGAAAAACAATCCCACATACAATTGCATCAAAAAGTTAAAATAGCTATGAATAAATTTAACCAAGGAGGTAAAAGACCTGTACTCAGAAAACTATAAGACACTGAAAGAAATTGAAGATACCAAGAGAAAAAAAAAGGGAAGGCTATGCCATGCTCATGAATAGGAAGAATTAACGTCGTCAAAATGTCCATACTACCCAAAGCAATAATATCCAGATTCAAGGGACATCTTATAAAAATACCAATAGCATTTTTCACAGAATTACAACAAATAATCCTAAAATTTATATGGAAACACAAAAAAACCCAAGCAGCCAAAGCAATCTTGAGAAAGAAAAACAAAGTTAAAGGTATCACAGTACCTCCAACTGACATCAAACTATACTACAAGGCTATAGTAGTTAAAATAGCATGGTACTGGCATAAAAACAGACACACAGATCAGTGGAACAGAATAGAGGGCATAGAAATTAACCCACACCTAGGTGGTCAATTAATCTATGACAAAGGAGGCAAGAATATACAATGTGGTAAAGACAATCTGTTCAATAAATGCTTTTGGGAAAACTGGACAGATATATGCAAAACAAAAAAGGAAAGAAAGAAACTGGATCGCCACCTTACACCACATAGAAGAATAAACTTAAAATGGATTAAAGACTTAAATATAAGACCCGAAACAAAACTCCTAGAAGAAAATATAGGCAGTAAACTCTTTGATATCACTCTTAGGAACATTTTTTAAAAATATATATATGTCTCCCCAGGTAAGGGAAATAAAATAAAAAAATTTTAAAAATTGGACTAGATCAAACTAAAAACTGTTTACAAGTGAAGGAAACCATCAACAAAACAAAAAGACAGTCTACTGAATGGGAAAAGATATTCAGCAATGATACAGCCAATAAAGGGTTATATCCAAAATATATAGGGAACTCATACAACTTAACACCAAAAAAAAAACCCAAAATCCAACAGCAAGCAATCCAATTAAAAATTGTGTAGAGGATCTGAATACACATTTCTCCAAAGAAGACATGCAGATGGCCAACACACTTGAAAAGATGTTTGATATAACTAGTCATCAGGGAAATGCAAATTAAAACCACAATGGGATATCATCTCATACCTGTCAGAATGGTAAATTAACAAACAAGTATTGGTGAAGATGTGGAGAAAAAGGAACCCTTGTGCACTGTTGGGGGATTGTAAATTGGTGCAGCCACTATGGAAAACAGTCTGGAGGTTCAAAAAACTTATGCCCCAACAATTCCACTTCTGGGTATTTATTTGAAGAAATTCAAAGCACTAATTTGAACAGACATATGCATCCCTGTTTACTGTAACATTATTTACAATAGCCAAGATATGAAAGCACTTCAGTGTCCATTGATAAACAAATGGATAAAGAAGAGGTGGTATATATAAACAATGGAGTATTACTCAACCATAAAAAAAGAATGAAATCTGGCCATTTACAACAACATGGATGGACCTAGAGGGTATTATGCTAAGTGAGCTAATTCAGACAGAGAAAGACAAATACCATATGATTTTACTTATATGTAGAATTTTTAAAAAACAAATTAAATGAACAAAGAAAACAGAAACTGACTCACAGACACAGAGAACAAATTGATGATTGCCAGATGGGAGGGGTGCTGAGGGGATGGGTGAAAAAGGTGCAGGGATTAAGAAGTACAAATTGCAAATTTAAGAAAGAGTCATAGTAAAGTACAGCATAGAGAATATCGTCAATAATATTGTAATAACTATGTATAGTTTTAGATGGGTACTAAGCTCAGCGGACTGATCACTTTGTAAGTTATGTAAATGTCTAATCACTCTTTGGCACACCTGAAGCTAATATAATTTTGTGTGCGAGCTGTAATTGAAAAAAAAATGTTTTAGGGCCTGCCGAGTGGCTCGTTGGTTAAGAGTTGGCTTGGCAGTGCGAGCCCTGAGCAGCAGGGCCACCGGTTTGGATCCCACGTGGGTCCTGCACTGTGCCCTCTACAGCTAAGATAGTGAACAACAGCTCGACCTGGAGCTGGGCTGCCGTGAGTCGCCGGCAACAGCATAGGCTGCAGTAAGCTACTGTGAGTGGCCAGCAGCCAGCGTGAGCTGCCGCAAGCCGCTCTGAGAGGCTGTCCAATGGCCGGCGACCAATCTGCCTCAGCTGGAGAAGAGCAAAATATCACACTACCAACATGGGCCAGTGAAGTGACGTCCTCTACAACTAGACTGAAGAACAAAAGGACAGCAACTTGTCTGTTCCCCTTACTTGATTTCCTGACACTGTTCACCCCATCCCCTAGTTCCCCAATAAAATCTTTAAAAAAAAAAAAGTGTTTTTTTTTTTTTTAAGAAATCACACAAAGTATGTTCTCTGATCACAATGGAATGAAATTGCTTCCTTATTTGTAAAATGTATACTACCTGTGAAGGGGATAAAAGAACCCAGATCTCAAGTACCCAGCACAGGACCTAATAATAACAACATGATACATGTTTTTTTATTTTTTTCCCCCTCCTTGCTGGAGTGTGGTAAATGATGAGTTAACTTCCTTATTGAAAATTTTTTTTAATTTTTAACTGATTTGAATTGGTTGCAGATTATATAACTGATGGTGTCTTAGTATTGAGGAAATACAGTATCACAACCCAGATGCAGCCACCACTGCTAAAAGCTTTAAGACTGTCTTAGCAATAAAGAACTGGCAAATTTATAAATGATCTTGTTTGTAACTCAGTACAACATAAATGATTACTGATACTACCTGTTTTGTTCTTAATGATAGGCCATCAGTGTTTATTAATATGTTTGACGTTCTTATTCATTTCACAACAGAGAAGCAAGACAAGGCCAAAAATTCCCAAGTTAATTCTGATCAAAATATAAAGCTTGACTTTTAACGTTTTAGAACAGATCCTAGCTCAGTTTGTCTATGGCTTCTTTTGTGCAACAAAGCAGAGTTGAGTAGTTTTGACAGAGTTCAAGTGGCCCATAAATCCTAAAATACTTACTGTCTGGCCCTTTACAGAAAATGTTTCCCGAGCCCCAACCTAAAATTAAATAATCTTTGGGTGTGCCTGGTAGATGATATTCTAGGAATGATAGCACTTAGCTGTTTCATAAGTATGAGAACAGCCACAATGTTAATTTTCCTTCAAGTTCTGTAAAATTGGTAGATTGGCCATATATTCCCCTAACTTATGTTTAGGGCTTCCAGGAATTAGAAATTTTCTTTTTTCAACTAGGACAATGAGAGTACAGATTTCACAGTTCTCCAGAATTTCATCCCAACTTTTTCTCTCACAGACCAAAGTCAACAGGTGGGTGATACCTAATTTACAGCTGCTAAGACTACTATTTTCAGGTTCCACCATTCTTTAGTTTAAATCAGAGATGCCTTGTTACGAGCCTTGATTTGGGACAGTTTGCTGCTGCCGCTTCACTTTTCTTCCTTCCTCATGTCAATCCTCACCCCACAACCAGCCCCACCTCACAACACTGCCTTTTGAATCAGCTCATCTACTTTTACTTTTTTACTGACTAGATTTGTAAATTAAAATTTTTAAAGAGAGTCAAAGAGAAAGCTCTGATTTATATGCTCCTTTCAAAGGAGTTTTGTCCTCCAAGTCTGCATTCAGACCTTTCAAGCTCTGTCCAAGGTCCTTTTTTACTAGCAGACCTGGTCCCTGGAAGACAATACCAGGCCAGGTGCACCGCACCCATACCTTGTGCACAGCCTCACTCTGAATCTCTTGCAGGCAGCCTAAGTGGAGTCAGTAAAGCAAAGGGGGTTAACTGGCTGGAAAATCTTGTCAGAAATGAAAGGCAAGACTAAAAATGTACAGATGTACTGAGAGCAAAAGTCTTTTCATGGTTCCAATTACAGAAAAAGCAATTAAAAAGACAGACTAATTGCTGGAGTATATAACTCACTCTTTGGCCTGTCATTTAATTGAAGTAAAACTGGGATGGCAACACGTTTTAAGTATTTTGTAGATGGGGATTTTTAAATGATGATGAGAATTACTTTAAAACATATATACAAATACCTAAGACTTTCAAGCAACAGTCTTGGGAGCCAAAGAACCACTTGACTCTCCCACGGGTCATAAATGGCACAACATGAGGTGCTTTTATCATAAGTGAGGGGTTACAGACCTTTGTTTCCCCTTCATGGCTCATGGCCCCAGTAGCTGTACTTTTTTCCTGGCTTATGAATGATCATTATATGGTACATGAAGAAGCAAAAACATAGGTGTGGAGAACTCTTGCTGAGATACCATCAGAGCTATCACTTAAGAGTCTACACATTATTGCTATTTTAAGTTGATTTTCCCCATTTCAGTCACTGTACCAGGTGCCAAATGGAGGATTATTTTCCAAATTACAAATGTACTTTCTCAATGCTGTTTTTATCTTTTTAATTTATATTTTTAACCACTTTACCCCCAATTCCCCAGAGCCAGGTTCTCTCTTTCAGTTATCTATTGCTATGTAATAAACTACCCAGATATTAGTGGCTTAAAACAAAAACCATTTTATTTGCTCATGCTTCTGTAGGTTTGGAATTTGGGCAGGGCTCAGTGTGGATGGCTTCCCTCTGACCTGCAATGTCTGTGGCCTCAGCTTGAATGGCCTGAACAGCTGAGAGCTGGCTGGGTCTCTCTCTTCCTATGGTATCACCTAGAGTGACTCAGGTGGGGGTTGAGGATCAACGATAACCTCACTCCCAATGTCTGGGCACTATGGTTCTCTCTCCCTGGGCCTCTCTTCATTCAGTAATTTAGTCTGACATTTGCAGGGTGGCTGGCTTCCAAGAGTGAAAGCAGGTGCTACAAGGCTTCTAGAGACCTAGGCTTGGAATTCTCAGAATGTCACTTGTGAATTCTGTTACTCAAAGCAAATCCCAGGCCAGACCAGATTCAAGAGGCGAGGAAACAAATACCATTCCTTGATGGGGAAAGAAGCACTTGTGAACAGACAGGAGGCATTGTTGGCAGCCACCTTTGGAGACAGTCTACCACAGCTTTCAAGAGGTAATCTGATAAACTAAGTAAGCACTGCTCATGAGAAAATGCTAGAAGACTCCTCTAATCTTCAGGTATCTAATCTGAGGATCCATTCCTTTTAATGTGTTTGTACTACTGAATGGGGAAGAGGAGGCATTGTAATATTAGGGTATAAGTGAAGGTAAAAAGAGCTGGGAAGGTTTTGCACCAAAATCATTCTAAATATGAGTGTTTTCTATTTAGTCACTTCTTCTGAACTAAGCTTTAGATAAGCTCTGGCCTACTTTCAGCTTTCTTTGTGAATCAGTACATTAACATTGTGCTGATATTTTCTAGCTTACTTTTAACTTCCTGGACTCTGGAATTCAGCAGAATTAGCATGTCTTATCCCACCTGTTAAGGTTACTTTTCTCTAAAAGATGGTACATTTTACTAACACTTTGTAGTACTTAAATGTTTAAATGACTAAGGAGAGTCTTTACTCTTGCTGTCTTTAGTAAGAATATTAGTCACTAGCTCTCTCAGTATCTCTTGAGATAAAGGGATCAATCCAACAAGAGGACGTAACATTTGTAAATATTTATGTAGCCAACATAGGGGCACCTAAATATATAAAGCAAATATTTACAGACATAAAAGGAGCAATAGAGAACATAAGAATAATAGTAGGGAACTTCAATACCCCACTTACTTGAATGGATATGTCATCAAGACAGAAAATCAATAAAGAAACGTTGGCATGAAATGATACATTTAGACCAGATGGAATTAGCAGATATATATAGAACATTCCATCCAAAAGCAATAGAATACCCATTCTCAAGTGCACATGGAACATTCTCCAACACAAATCATATATTAGGACACAAAACAAGTCTCAACAAATTTAAAATTATATCATGCATATTTTCTGACCACAGTGGTATGAAACTGTTGGGTTGTCGGAAAAGTCATGATGCATTTTTGCAACAAAAAACATAGAAAAAATACATCATGACTTTTCAGATAACCCAACAGAAATAAATTTTAACAAGAAAACTGGAAAATTCACAAATACATGGAGATTAAACACCATGCTACAGAACATCCAATGGGTAAATGAAGAAATCAAAAGCAATATCAAGAAATACCTTGATACAAATGAAATAGAAATACAACATACAAAACATGGGACACAGAAAAAGGATTTCTAAGAGGGAAGTGCATAGCAATAAATGCCTACCTCAGGAAACAAGAAAAATCTCAAATAAATGACTTGAATTGAAGACCTGAAAACAAAACTCCTAGAAGAAAACATCGTCAGTAAGCTCCTTGACATCGGTCTTGGCAATTATTTTTTTGTATTTGACAACAAAAGTGAAGGTAACAAAAGCAAAAATAAACTGTAGGACTATGTCAAACTAAAAAGTTTCTGCACGGCAAAGGAAACAATCAACAAAATGAAAAGGCAACCTATAAAATTGGAGGAAATATGTGCAAATCATGTATCTAATAAGGGGTTAAAGTGCAAAATATATAAAGAACTCATGCAACTCAATAAAAACAAACAATCCAATTAAAAAATGGGCAGAGGATCTAAACAGACATTTTTCCAAAGAAGACATACAGTTGGCCAACAGGTATATGAAAAGATATTCAACATCACTAATCAGTCAGGCAAATGCAAATCAAAACTACAATGAGATAGCACCTCACACCTGTTAACAATGGCTACTATTGGGCCGGCCAAGTGGCGCGATGGTTAAGAACTGGCTTGGGACACCAGAGGGCCCTGGTTCGGATCCCACATATGAGGGCCAGTGACACTGCCCTCTACAGCTAAGATGCTGAACAACAGCTCGACCTGGAGCTGG